>NW_025721501.1:0-42824 GCF_922984935.1 Meles meles
CTGGCACCCTGAGTTTTTGTCTTACTCATTCATTAGTATGGGAGAATCTACATTCATCTTAGTTTTATTTTTTATTAATTAAAAAAAATTTATAAACATATAATGTATTATTAGCCCTGGGGGTACAGGGGTACACTCTCTCCCTACACCCCTCCCCCCGGCCACTCTCAGTTTGTTTTGTGACATTAAGAGTCTCTTTTGGTTTGTCTCCCTCCCGATCCCATCTTGTTTCATTTATTCTTTTCCTACCCCCTAACCCCCCCACCCCGTTGCATCTCCACTTCCTCATATCAGGGAGATCATATGATAGTTGTCTTTCTCTAATTGATTTATTTCGCTAAGCATAATACCCTCTAGTTCCACCCATGTCGTCACAAATGGCAAGAAAGCTTTCTTTTGATGGCTGCATAGTATTCCATTGTGTATATATACCACCTCTTCTTTATCCATTCATCTGTTGATGGACATCTAGGTTCTTTCCATAGTTTGGCTATTGTGGACATTGCTACTATAAACATTCAGGTGCATGTCCCCTTTGGATCACTACGTTTGTATCTTTAGGGTTACAACAAACAAAAATACCCAGTAGTGCAATTGCTGGGTCATAAGGTAACTCAGTTTTAACTTTTTGAGGAACTCCATGCTGTTTTCCAGAGTGGTTGCACCAGCTTGCATTCCCAGCAACAGTGTAGGAGTGTTCCCCTTTCTCCGCATCCTCGCCAACATCTATCATTCCCTGACTTGTTAATTTTAGCCATTCTGATGGTGTGAGGTGGTATCTCATTGTGGTTTTGATTTGTATTTCCCTGATGCCAAGTGATGTAGAGCACCTTTTCATGTGTCTCTTGGCCATCTGGATGTCTTCTTTGCAGAAATGTCTGTTCATGTCCTCTGCCCATTTCTTGATTGGATTATTTGTTCTTCGGGTGTTGAGTTTGCTAAGCTCTGTCTAGATTTTGGATACCAGCCCTTTATCTTATATGTCGTTTGCAAATATATCTTTCCATTCTGTCAGTTGTCTTTTGGTTTTGTTAACTGTTTCCTTTGCTGTGCAAAAGCTTTTGATCTTGATGAAGTCCCAATAGATCATTTTTGACCATGCTTCCCTTGTCTTTGGTATTGTTCCTAGGAAGAAGTTGCTGTGGCTGAGGTCGAAGAGGTTGCTGCCTGTGTTCTCCTCAAGGATGTTGTTGGATTCCTATCTCACACTGAGGCCCTTCATCCATTTTGAGTCTGTTTTCGTGTGTGGTGTAAGGAAGTGGTCCAATTTCATTTTTTCTGCATGTGGCTGTCCAATTTTCACAAAACCATTTATTGAAGAGGCTGTCTTTTTTCCATTGGACATTCTTTCCTGCTTTGTCGAATATTAGTTGACCATCGAGTTGAGGGTCTATTTCTGGGCTCTCTATTCTGTTCCATTGAACTATGTGTCTGTTTTTGTGCCAGTACCATGCTGTCTTGATGACAGCTTTGTAATAGAGCTTGAAGTCCTGAATTATGATGCCACCAACTTTGGCTTTCTTTTTCAATATTCCTTTGGTTATTCGAGGTCTTTTCTGGTTCCATATAAATTTGAGGATTATTTGTTCCATTTCTTTGAAAAAAATGGATGGTATATTGATAGGGATTGCATTAAATGTGTAGATTGCTTTAGGTAGCATAGACATTTTCACAATATTTATTCTTCCAATCCAGGAGCATGGAACATTTTTCCATTTCTTTGTGTCTTCCTCAATTTCTTTCATGAGTACTTTATAGTTTTCTGAGTATAGATTCTTTGCCACTTTGGTTAGGTTTATTCCTAGGCATCTTATAGTTTTGGGTGCAATTGTAAATGGGATTGACTCCTTAATTTCTCTTTCTTCTGTCTTGTTGTTGGTGTAAAGAAATGCAACTGATTTCTGTGCATTGATTTTATATCCTGACACTTTACTGAATTCCTGTACAAGTTCTACCAGATTTGGAGTGGAGTCTTTTGGGTTTTCCACATATAGTATCATATCACCTGTGAAAAGTGATAGTTTGACTTCTTCTTTGCTGATTTGGATGCCTTTAATTTCTTTTTCTTTTTTTTTTTTTTTTTTTTTTTTTTTTTTTTTTTTGTCTGATTGCTGAGGCTAGGACTTCTAGTACTATGTTGAATAGTAGTGGTGATAATGGACATCCCTCCTGTGTTCCTGACCTTAGAGGAAAAGCTCTCAGTTTTTCTTCCATTGAGAATGATATTTGTGGTGGGTTTTTCATAGATGGCTTTGATAATATTGAGGTGCATTCCCTCTACCCCTAAACTTTGAAGAGTTTTAATTAGGAAGGGATGCTGTACTTTGTCAAATGCTTTTTCAGCATTTATTGAGAGTATCATATGGTTCTTGTTCTTTCTTTTATTAATGTATTGCATCACATTGATTGATTTGCGGATATTGAACCAACCTTGGAGCCCTGGAATAAATCCCACTTGGTGGTGGTGAATAATCCTTTTAATGGACTGTTGAATCCTATTGGCTAGTATTTTGGTGAGAATTTTTGCATCTGTGTTCATCAAGGATATTGGTCTCTAATCTGTTTTTTGATGGGATCCTTGTCTGGTTTTGGCATCAAGGTGATGCTGGCCTCATAAAATGAGTTTGGAAGTTTTCATTCCCTTTCTCTTTTTTGAAACAGTTTCAGGAGAATAGGAATGAATAGGAATTAATTCTTCTTTAAATGTTTGGTAGAATTCCCCTGGGAAGCCATCTGGCCCTGGGCTTTTGCTCGTTTGGAGATTTTTGATGACTGTTTCAATCTCCTTACTGGTTATGGGTCTGTTCAGGTTTTCTATTTCTTCCTGGTTCAGTTTTGGCAGTTTATATGTCTCTAGGAATGCATCCATTTCTTCCAGATTGTCAAATTTGTTGGCGTAGAGTTGCTCATAGTATGTTCTTATAATTGTGTGTATTTCTTTGGTGTTAGTTGTTATCTCTCCTCTTTCATTCATGGTTTTTATTTATTTGGGTCCTTTCTCTTTTCTTTTTGATAAGTCAGGCCAGGGATTTATCAATCTTATTAATTCTTTCAAAGAACCAGCTCCTAGTTTCATTGATTTGTTCTATTCCTTTTTTGGTTTCTATTTCATTGATTTCTGCTCTGATCTTTATGATTTCTCTTCTCCTGCTGAGTTTAGGCTTTCTTTGTTGTTCCTTCTCCAGCTCCTTTAGGTGTAGAGTTAGGTTGTGTATTTGAGACCTTTCTTGTTTCTTGAGAAAGGCTTGTATTGCTATATATTTTCCTCTCAGGACTGCCTTTGCTGTGTCCCACAGGTCTTGAACCATTGTGTTTTTGTTATCATTTGTTTCCATGAATTTTTAAAATTCTTCTTTAATTTCCTGGTTGACCCATTCATTCTCTAGAAGGATGCTGTTTAGTCTCCATGTATTTGGGCTCTTTCCAAATTTCCTCTTGTGACTGAGTTCTAGCTTCAGAGCATTGTGGTCTGAAAATATGCAGGGAATTATCCCAATCTTTTGATACCAGTTGAGACCTGATTTAGGACCCAGGATGTGATCTATTCTGGAGAATGTTCCATGTGCACTAGAGAAGAATGTGTATTCTGTTGCTTTGGGATGGAATATTCTGAATATATCTGTGATGTCCATCTGGTCCAGTGTGTCATTTAAGGCCTTTATTTACTTGTTGATCTTTTGCTTGGATTGCTTGCTTTCTCCACATCCTCACCAATACCTGTTTTTTCCCTGACTTGTTCATTTTATCCATTCTGACTCGTGTGAGGTGGTATCTCATTGTGGTTTTGATCTGTGTTTTCCTCATCTCTGGAGGCTTTTCTTATGGAATGGGTTCTTAGAGCTATGGGCTTACCATCTTTCCAGTTTCTGGAACAGCAGTAAGGAGATAGTAGTTTCCCTAGTTGCTCTAGCAAAAGTACACAGGTCTATTGGACCATCCCTGAATTGTGGCCAATTAATGTGTTGCACCTGTTTCTCCCTGGAGTTCAAAGTTGGGTCAACTCTCCCAAAACTAAATGGAAACCAAATCACTGAGTGGAGGAAATGGTTCCCCAACAAAATCTGAGTTGTGTTTACCAATGAAGGGGGAATGGCTGCAGAGAGGCCAAAAAACCAGGTATCTGTCATAACTTGAATACTGTAGCCACAAGCTACATGGCATTGTATCCTTTAGCATTCTGATTCTTCCATGCTCTCATACTCCATAGGCTCTGGGAACTTGGTCTTTCTGATAGCGTCCAGGCTCCTCCTATTTTCAAGCACTAACACCCACTTACACTCCATTTTATGAGTGAAAAAAAAAATTGGGATTTGTGTTGGAACATAAGAGCCTTTTGATGATCGTTTCAGCTCCGCGCTTTGTTTCTACTATGCATTTAGCCAAAAAGAGCAGATTGGTGGCATAAATACAATTGTAGTGCTGCTAGTCCCCTCCACAGCCTTCTTGGAGAAATAAAAGGAGGGCTCTTTATACCAACTGTAAACCAGAGTCAAGTTTAGGCATAATACTGCCACACAACCTTTCTCTGGAATCAAGAAAGGCCAGCATCATAAAAGAAAGGAGCTTCTGTTTTGATGAAGACTTACAGAAATTTCTTTTCTTTTTTAACCTTCAGAAGAGAAATAGCAATTGGATATCTTGCTTGAGTCCAGGGTGGTAAGAAACATATCTGAAATGTGGCTAATGTAAGGATTGCAAAATATTTTTTTCTTGCTTTTTAAAAAATCTGAGCCCTTTCACAGTAAATTCCAAAGTCCTTAATATGGCAAACAAGACCCTTTAAAATTTGTTTACGTTGCTTCCCTCTATATAGTTAACTATATCCAACCCCTCCACCCCCATGAGAGAATTTGCCCATTCTCTTTTCTTGGCCTGAAATACCTTTCGCTGCTTCCTTTGGTTATTCCGTCATCTTTCAAGATGATATCACTTCCTTCCTGAAGTCTTCCTAACATCCTACTCTCTGTTAAATGCCCCATCTGATATTCCCCTAGCATGCTGTACTTAAAACTACCATAGCATGGATCCGAATGCAGCATAACGATGTATGGCCTTCATGTGCCTCTGAGTTGTTTGAGAATGAGTTTTGTTTGCTTTTTGTTTTCTTTCTTTGCCAATGCCAAGCATCATTCCTGGTATGGAGTAAACAATCAGCAAGCACTTTTTGAGTAAAGGAATAGAATCTGGGTGTTAACATAAACTTGATAGAAAGGGCCTGTGCAAGGTTCATTTACTTTAGGTATTAACCTTTGAAATTTTGTGCATTCTATATACTAGTATACTTTTAACACATGATGTCTCTAGTAAGCTGGGTGGAAATGTTCCTACTGCGCATTAGTCAAAATTTTATTAATTTGAGAGCTTTATGTATATAGAATATTAGTGTATTCCTGGCATATGCAAGCACTAGAAACTATTTAATAAACAGTGGCTATGTAATAATTTGTGTTTGAAACCCCCAGAGCTTATGGCCTGAATTCATTTATTTATTGGAAAAAAATTATAGGAATAAATTTAGTTTTAATATATACTACAGAAAATGAGCCACTTTCCATTCCTTTCATAGGAGAAGTAATTTCTGCTAATTGAATTGATGATTTCTGACATTTGGTTTTACTTTTAGTCCTGGGTCAGTTTCAAACAGTAACTCATACAGGCTGCTCCTCTGTGTAGCTCGAGAATCAGGTGCATCCGGATGAATTATGTGAAGTTCAATAAAACTCCTTCGTGCCCATCCACCTGCCCATGCTCTTGCTTTTTTATTCAGTTGACTCACAGCCCCTGAAAGGCAGAGTCAGTTTCTGATTTATCATCATTCCCATTGCATAGCACAGAGCCCGATATATAAAAGGAATGCCATAGATGCTTGTTGATTTAAAATGAACTATTTTGGCATTATTCTCGGAGGGCAACCAATGTTTACTAGGTGATTCCTTTGGTGCTAGCTATGTCTACTGCATTATCTCTCTGAAGACCTGCTGTGATCTCATGAAGCAGGTGTCTCATGATGCAGGTAACACCATAGTAGATTAGTGAATGTTGGAGTGCCGAAAGGTGAGTAGCTTGTCCAAGGTGATTCAGGCCCATCAGATTTCAAAGTGGGCAGTCTATCCAGTACATGTTAAAAGCGATATTTCTCTCACTGGGCTGCCATGAAGATTAAATGAGTTAATGTATGGAAAGCGCCCAGCACAGTGCCTGGAACATAATACACAATGCATACATCTTTGCCGTTCTTATTACTTTGCAGTTTCTCAGAGTAGATGGTAAAGAAATGTTTATTGATTTTTTTCTTTATGCCACACTTAGTAGAAAGGACATCGTTATATAAAGAGAAGAGAAGAAAAACAACACCCTTTTAGGTATGTTCTTTCTTGATATGTTTACTACAGTAACTCAAAATAGTGCTTTTAGACTTGGTTTGGGGTTTAACCCAGAAGAGTATTAGTGTCTTCACCAAGTCCTTGGTGAGCAGCATGTGTGCACTTACTGTCTATATGTTACACTTTCTTCTAGCCTGGACTTGGGAATAGCTGTGGCTTATTGCCCCTGTTGGATGTAATGGGAATTTGCCCAGTTTCTGTAGTTGATCTTATTCAACATTGAATATAGAGAGAGTTTTACATGAACCTCTTCCATTTCTATTACTTGGCCAACTCAGCGTCCTGCATTCCCTTCAAAGTCTGTAATCGTAACCCCCCTGGAAAACAGAAGGAGGTGGAGGAAGGGAGGCAGTGAATGGTATACGCAGGGTCTTAAAATGCAGTTGAGTGGTTTTGATGTCCTGTGACTGTCCTCAAAGCATTGAGGAACGTCAGTGATTTTTGGTAGTCAATGAAAAGTTAGACCTGTGTTCGATTACCTTAGGTTTGACATTTGTCCCAGATACCTATAGTGCTGAACAGTTTTATACACTCTCTCCTCCTATTTCGACAATGTCTTCTCTGGTTTGTCCTGTTTTCTCTCTATGGAGTTCAGACCCTTGGGGTTTGTTTTTATAGATGAGGATACTGAAGTGGTATTTTTTTTTTAATTAAATCTTAGTAGAGTTGCCTGGTGAGCCTGAATTTCCTACTAAATGAATCGTAAGCATTTGGTGACAACTCTTCCCACTTTCTAGAACTTTAGAAAAGTTGGCTCTCCAACTTGAGGCTTTTCCTGGTCCTCACCTTTAGATGTGCTGGACACACCAGAAGTGGCTAGAAACAGTAGTACCAAGGGTGACACCTCCCTCCCACCTTGCTGGGAGTTTCCTCTGATCAACTGTTCTCCCAAGATTGCATCTGCCAATGACCTCACCAATTTTTTTGTCTCCACATAAATTGCTATCTTTTCAGGAGGAGCATGACAGCCTCCCTTTGCTTGGGCTTCCATTTGTACAGAACTGTTATTATGGAATAAGTTTAATGGGTCATGAATTTTGTGCAGAAAGGGAGGGTCTCTCGATGACTTTGTATGTATCAGCTACGGAGGTATTGGCTCCACAAGGAGTGCATTAGGCTAAATATTTTTAGCCAACTGACTCTGGGGGTAATAACCCTAAATGCTTCATTAAATTTTCATGGGTGAGTGACAGAAGTTATGAGGGGGGGGGGGGGGAAAAAAAACCCCAAACCCAAACCTGCCGCATTAGCTTTATGATTACACAGCTGGAGGACAGGAGTGTGGTACCTCAAAAGAATAAGAAAATGAACTTTTTGAGGAACTGTTGCCTGTCTTTTCTTCCCTTTCTTGGCCCTGTTCCCAATGGGCAGTCCTTGATCAGATTTTTTCTCTCTCCCACACCTGGCATTCCGGCGTCTGGAGACAGGTTATACCATACCAGACATTTACTGGAGTTGAACCCAGTCTGAGGTACAAGACTTTCAGACCAACACAGCTTTTCTGCAGCTTGGTAGCTCTTTGTAAACTAGGATCAGAAGGAGGGAGCAACTGTTTACTAGCTGGGGCCTTCTCCCGTGCAGGCCGCGTGTTCGAACTGAATCTGCAGATTGCCTTCTCCCGAGCGTTCTAAGAACGCGAGTGGGGCGAGAAGACCAGCCCGCATACCTTCAGGGGCTTGAGTCCCTTCCTAGGACTGAGGGCAATGTGAGCGATGCAAGCCTTCTCCCTTCCGCTCGCCCAGGGAAGCCTCAGTGGAGACGTGGACCTGCCTAACCAGGGTTGGCCGCTGGGCGCTGGCGCCCCCTCCCGCGAAGGGGCGAGGGGGCCGCCTCTGGCTTTCACCGCGGGCATTCTACCCTTGGGAATGCGTGAGAAGTTTGGACCCTTGGATCAAAGAGTAGACCCTAGGGGAAAATGAGGCAGGTCGGGAGGGCGCTGTGGTCGGTGGGGACGGTGGCGAAAAACACTGGGTACTTTGTGAAAGCCGAGGCTGGGAGCTTTGACACTTTCCCTTCCTCACCCGCTTGGCGCGATGCGGCTGGGGAGGGGACCCCACGCCCTCCGCTCTGCTCGCCTCCGTCCGCACCCGGATGCGGAGTGAGCGCAGGGGCTCCAGAGGCGCGACCGCGAACCGCGGCGCCCCGCTCGCTCGTTCGCTCCTTCTGCCTCCTCCACCCCCCCGCCGCCGCGAGTCGGCTAAGCTCTCGGAGCGCGCTCAGGAGGCACAGAAAGCGTCCGGGCGGGAGCGGGGGCGGGTGCCGGAGCCGGAACGGGAGCAGCGAGGCCCCGGGCGACGGCGCTCCGCGGGCAGACGGCCCGGAGGCAGCCACGGGAGCCGGCAGGTGAGCTAAGTCGCCGGGCGCCGGGCGGGCGGGGGGCCGCACGGGGCTGCGCGCGCGGCGGTCTCCTCCCCCGGCGCTGACGCGGGCCCGTGGCTGTCGGGGACGACGGACCCTGCGCGGCGCTTGCCGGGCTTCCCCGGGCTGGAGAGCGCGCTTGAGTGCCGTCGCCCGCCGGGCTTGGGGAGCCGCTTCCTGCTTGGCTGCGACAGCGGAGGAGGATGCTGTCCGCGTGCGTAGGTGAGGCGCGGCGGGGGCGAGCGCAGCTCCGAGTTCAGTGCCAGCAGGTGCCGGGGGCAGGGGGGAACTGGGCGCCGGACGCCGCCGCTGGGGCCCCGGGCGCGGAGGAGGGCTCCTGGGGCGCCCGTCGTGGGAGTTTGGCTGGGATGTTGCGGGAATGGCGACTGCAGTTTTCCGCCCGCTCCCTTCTCTTGCTGGGGGAAAAGGAGCGACCCCTCCTCCTTCCTCCTGGCTCTCCCTCACCACCCCCAGTCTCCTTACTTCTGACCTCGCGCCTCTTCTTTCCAGACGTCCTCACCCCAAACACTCGTCTCTCTCCGAGACCCCCTGCTCCCTCCTCCCTGCCGTGAACCCGGTTCTATCCACCTCTGAGCCCTCCCTTCCACTCCAAAACCTCCCCATTGCTCCGGAGCCCATCTCCCGGTCTCTCTAGCGGCTTCCCGGGGCCGGACCCTCTTCCCCACTCATCTGTAGAGCTCTGCCCGCAACTGTCGAACAAGCGGGTTTCTCCTACAACCCCTGCCTTTTCGCAAACACCCTCAGAGCTGGACACCTCGTCTCCCCGGACCCAAGCCGTTCTCGAGTCCTCCGTCGACTCTGTTCTGTGCTGCTCCCCGCTCTGTCCCATTCCGCAGGCTCCCCGCAGCCCCGATGGCTCTCCTCCCTGGCCCGCCCCCTTGGTTTGGGCTCCAGACTGGATGCTGTGCCTGGAACCAGAGCTCAGGGCTTTTGTTTCTGTTTTTCTTTCTTTCTTTTTTCTTTTCTCCTCCTACTGGGGAAACTTTAAGATCCCCGTGGTTCGGCTCTTAAAAAAAGCCCTAACCGGAGAGCCCAACCGCCGAGAGAATCTGGACGCAGGGAGACAGAGATGGGGGAGATGGGGGAGATCGTGTCGCTCGCCGGAAGGGAGCCATGGGGTGAGTGTACAAAGTAAATTTCAAAACAGAGGTGGTTGCTGCTGCCGGGACTCTCCTTCCCTGGCTGATTCCGTCCCGCGGAGTATTATTGTGACCCCTGGTGGGAGGGCGCGTTTTTCTCTGCACTTTTTAAAGCGCCCGTCCCCACCTCTCCCCCCACCCCCCGCCCGTCCTTGGTGGTGCTGGTGACCGAACGCGTGTGGGAGAAGAGTGAGTCGGTACAAGGGAAATCTGCTTGGAGAGGCTGATGCCCCTTGGTTCCTGCATTGCTTGTTCCCGGACCCGCCAGATTGTGTGTGCTTCACTCTAAACTACCCGCCACCCCCAACTGCATCACACAAGTCCTCATTGTTGGGGGTCTGCCTGGGCACTTCCGCCGGGGCTGGGAGAGTCTGAAGGAATGGGATGGGGGTGGGGAGGCCGGGGACGCTGGGCGAAGGAGCGCCGGCTGAAGCAGGGGGCTCCCCCAGCGGGCGGAGCAGAGAGCGCTCTGGCGCGGGCATCCAGCGCTCTGGCGACTGTCGGCGAGCGTGGTTGCGTGCCCGCGTGGGTCAGTGCCTGGCGGGTACGTTTGGAGACCCAGGTACGCCTGGACTTAGATCCTTTAGGAAGAGCCGCGAGTGGAAAGCTTGCGGAAGCGAGTGCGTCTTTTGCTGTCCTGGCGCTGGGCGGTCGGGCGGTCTGGAGAGCGGGCGAGCGGGCCAACGAGTCTTCCGAGGCGGTTGCTACTAAGCCGCTCCAGCGAGTTACCGGGACCGGAGCGAGGATCCACTATTGCGTCTCCTGCCCTCCTGCTCCCCTCCTGCTGGCGGGTTCCACGCACTTGCACAGTGTTGATGTTTTTTTTTTTTTTTTTTTTTTTTCTTAAAGATTTTATTTATTTGACAGACAGATCACAAGTAGGCAGAGGGGCAGGCAGAGAGAGAGGAGGAAGCAGGCTCCCCGCCAAGCAGAGAGCCCGATGCAGGGCTGGATCCCAGGACCCTGGGACCATGACCTGAGCCAAAGGCAGAGGCTTTAAACCGCTGAGCCACCCAGGCGCCCTGTGTTGATGGTTTTTGAATAAAGGCCTTGTGGGGGTTCCGCTGACACTTCATAACACTTAACATGTTTTCAAGTAATCATATAAATTAAAGGTGGCTTACGTTCAGAACCCCCTAATTATCCGGTTCACGTTTGTGCATTTATGTGCCAATTAGAGGTCTTCAGGAAATCCATAAAATTATAAACCATTCCCACCCCCTGAATTAGCGCGCATTGTTTTTGTTATGGATGGGAATCCTGAATTGAACAGGCAAGAAGATACATGTGCAGGTGGGTGGGGGCGAGGGAGAGGAGAGCTGGGCTGGAGTAAGGACACTTAACAGCAACCCCCTCCCCCATCTCTCTCACTTCCTATCCTGGCAGGGCTTGGTGACAATTCTGGAATCTGAAAGGGATCAAAGATTTTCTTGATTTCCTATTGAGAAGGGCAACCTAATCAGTGCTGTGTAAAAGTCAATTCTAAACAATCAGAAGTTGTCTGCTGATGTCCTTGATTGAAACCCCAGCATTCAAATGGAGTATTGAAGAACTCACAGACATAGTTTTTGAAGTGCTATTGTTCTTTTCAGTACACAGAGGTCCTCATAAAGATTTAGGACGTTCAAAATGCCCTGATTTGAAAGACTGACATTGTAACTATTTGGCGACTCTGAGGGGATCAGCAGGGATGAGAGCAGAGGCCCAGGTGGGAAGTGCAAACGTGTTGTTAAAGTCTTCTTGGGAGCAGTGCCACTATCAAGTGGGAATTCAGTTCTAAGCATCAAGTTGGCAATTAAATCTCTTCGTAAAGCAGATTTAGGGAATGGTTTTTACTAGGTTGTTTTTTTTTTTTTTTTTTCTTGTCGGTTTGCTTAAGGTCTGAATAGGAATATCTGAAACATTTAATCATGTTTGTTGTATTCATCTGGATAAAAGTTACTTATTGTTGATGAAGCTCATCTCACAAGCTGTTTCACAGTATGTTTTATTTGCAAGACACACCATTGTAGGAGGCTGTAGGGAAGAGATGCCATCACTTATTGTTCTTGTTCTCTTCCCCAGGCCAGAGAGGAATCTGCTGCTTCACTCCCCTCTGCCCTCCAAAGTTATTTCCCTTAAAGGGATGGGGGTTTGGCTTGGTACCTGATAGGACCCTTCCTAAGAATTGCATTTGGTGGATATATGGATGCCTGGAGCCAACCTGCAGGCAGATGAAGAATCTAATTGAAGCAGCATTTCATTTTGATAATTCACTCAAGTCAAACATTTTGGTTTTTGCAGGAATTTAATCCCTCTCTCAAGCTAATAAAGCTAACAAAGCAAGAAAATCACAGTTTATATCTTTTAGATGGCACTTTAAAAACTTGCCTACATTGAATGCTGTTGTCAGGAGCTTTCAGCATTATTTAGGGCTTACTGTGAAGAAGAATGTGCACTGGGTGAGTTAAGCAATTGAGGATAAATCTCTTGACCTCTCAGAACCTCTGTTTTGTTATTTGCAAAACAAGGACGGTATTATCTACATTGTATGCTCTTCAAGCAATTTGATAGGGAAACTCTCTCATTGGGCCCTTTGACAGATAACAGGACTTCAGGAGAATGGTAACTTTTGGTCACAGGAAGGAGTCCTGCTAAGGAGAAAGGATATTTGGCATTGGAAGGCCAGGATGGAATCCTGACTATGTGATGTTTGGTAAATCACCTCTTCTATTGTAAGAGTGGGTTAGCATAAGTACAGCCATCTTAGCTTGAGCAGCCATCTCAGGCCTAAGAGCTGAACTTTCCCCCACCCTGCTTTAGTTCCAGAGACCCCCACCCTGCTTTAGTAACAGGAATACCTAACCCTGTAAACAGTTCCAGGAAAAACCGCTATACCTAACCCTGTAAACACTTCCAAGAAAGTACCTAACCCTGTAACCAGACCCGCAACAGCTAATCAGCCTACTGCAGAAAACTCCCCCCCGCCCCCAAGCCTCTTGTAATGACCCATAAAAACCCCTGCCTTAACTAGCCTTGGTGTCCAAGTCCCTATTCCGCTGTGTCGGGTATACTTGGGCCCAAGCTTAAGCTTGTCAAATAAACCTTGCTGTGTGACTTGCATTATCAAGAGTTTTCTCTGTCTAATTGAGGGGTGGTAGACTCCGTTCCCTAACACTGTTAATAAAAAAAAAAAAAGGAATAGTTTACCTTTTTGGAGCACTTACTAAGAGTCAGGCACCCTTTTAAGCACTTTGCATGCATTAGTTTATTTAATCTTTAAAAGCCATGAATAATCTTTGAGTAACCATAGGTTGATAGTTGTATTTTCGTTCCCCTTTGATTAATAAAGAAACTGGGGCCCACAGAGATGGTAACTGGTCCAAGGTCACAAAGCCAATAAGGTATAGAACTAGGGTGTTTTTTTTTTTTAATGTATTTATTTATTTAGAGAGAGTGCGCATGCGCAGGGAGGGGCAGAGGGCAAGGTTAGGAGGAGACAATCTTAAGCAGGCTCCATCATCAGCATGGAGCCCCATGTAGGCCTCATCTTCACAATCTGGAGATCATGACCTGAGTCAAGAGTTGACAGGTAACCAACTGAGCCACCCAGGTGCCCCTAGAACTGGGATTTAAATCCAGGCTTTCTGGTTCCTGGGCCTGTGTGGCCACACACTTGCCTCTGTGTGGAGGGGTGATCCCAGCTATCTCTCATGGTGGTTGTAAAACTTAACAGGGAATAATGGAATAGACTTCAGGCAGGAGCA
Organism: Meles meles; assembly: GCF_922984935.1. Lineage (NCBI taxonomy): Eukaryota > Metazoa > Chordata > Mammalia > Carnivora > Mustelidae > Meles > Meles meles. The sequence goes on from NW_025721501.1 coordinate 13,648, forward strand.
AGTTAATAGGTTTTTCCCAAGGTTCAGATGCTAAAACAAAATGAGTATTGTGTTATCAACAGGGCATTGGGCTGATGGTAGAACATTTTGAACACTTGGGACTTCATGATAGGTATTGGTCAGTATGTTCACATCTATCTGTGCTGTCAAAGTATTCTTTAAGTAGGTATACAGAAATTGCATTACTGCTGTTGTCTGTTACCAACTGTGATAAGCAGAGATTCTTAAAATTAAAAGGTGGCATAACAGGTAGTTAGAAGTCTGGACTTGGGTGCTAGAGTGCCTGAGTTCAGACCCTAGTTCCTCCAGCCCTGCCAGCGGTGTGGACTTGACCAACCTCTCTCTGACTTCTCCATGCTTTAGTGTCCTTGATAATAAAACAACAGTACCCACCACCTACGACTGTGGAGACAATTATAGGAATTAACACCAAGTGCTTAGAACAGAAGTGAGTACATAATGTTACTTAGCTCTGTGTCACCCTTCAAATGAAAGCCAGATTCTTCCTTTTCATAATACAATCATAATACAAAGGTCTCTGTCATTGATATCCCAAGGCCTAAGTATCCTAACAGTATCTGTTTTTGTTTTTATTTTTTTCCTAAACAGGAGGTAGGGAGAAAGAGATATAGTTCAGGATTTCAGAGAACGGTTTTGTTGTTGTTGGGTTTTGTTTTTGTTTTTGTTTTTCTAGGTCATTGGAAATATTACCTTGAACATTTACCTTCTATGTGAAGGGAATTGGGAAGTACACATAATGCTAAACTCTCCATGGAATTGCTCTTTTCAGAAACTGTTTTGAGGAAAATAAAGTGACTGTTTGATTGATTGGATTCTAGTAGTAGAATAGTCAATTCTCCCCATTTACAGATTGGAAAACAAGTCAGATTAAAGGAAACATATAAACATAATGGCTGAGAGACACCATTGGAACCCAGAATTCTTGGGATCCTTGTCCACTGCTTTTTCCTCTGGGCCAGATTGCCTCCCATACCAGGATAGAGAAGTAGCCTAAGTATAAACAAACCTTGAAGCAAGGGGAGTGTTGCCAGACAAGGAGCAGGAGCCAGTCAGATGTTCTGTACTGAAAAATGTGTCCAATAGGAAAAGAAAACCCCTCCTCTTATAAGTACATTAATATCCATGAAAACTGGCACTAAACTCAATCTATGAAATGCACATCGGGATATGAACCCATGTTAAACACACACACAGAGCAGCTGATGACTTGAACACCTCCCTTAGGTTGGAGAGCAAATGAACAAATGATTGGGTTTCTTTTTCTGTGAGATGCTCTTTGTGTTTTTCTTCCACTTAGTTTTCAGATATGGGAAGGTTTTGGTTCAGGAATCCTAAAACTCTGCCGGCTTCTATTTCATGAAATATGCAGCATATACTATTGGAGAGAAATTGTCAGCTTGCTTTTATTATTATTATTATTTTTTTTAATTTGAACCCAACATATAACCAATCTACAATACCAGTGGGGGATTCTCATAAAGAGAAAGGAAAACAGAAATAAAATTTTTGCTGAATAGAACAACTCACAGCCAAAATGATACAAGTTTTGTGATGGCCAAGATGGGTTGTTTCATTTAGGGGATAAAAATGAGAGGAGGGCAGTCCCAGACAGATGAGACCGTTCAAGGTGAACCGCAGTCTCTGTCCACCACCTACACTGAGCCTTGCAAAATAGTCAACTTCGTATATTGGCTCCAAGATGCAATTTCTGACTCTCGCTGTTGGTCAGTGTCTCTGGTTCTTGACGGGACAACTGTGATCTGTTGGCCCATCAGTTAGTCTTCCTTTCCCCCTCTTTGCCTCTTCTTGTTTTTGTCTCAGAGTGTGTCTCTCTTTCAGTCTTTGGATCAGTTCCTATCTCTTCCAGTTAGTGTCACTTTTGCTAGTGAAGACTGAAAAGTTACAAATATGTCTTTGAGACTATCTGGGAAATGGAGGAAGCTAACTCAGGGAATGCCCATAGACATTACTTCCATGCCCATTTAACACATACTTGCCTGAGCACCTTGTTTGTATCTGGCTCTGGCTTTGTGCCTGGCATTATGAACAGTACCATGGGCAAGGGTGCAGTCTCTGCCATCTAGGCACTCTACCTCATGCATAAATTACTGCCACAGTGTGAGATACGGTACAGAAAATATCTGCATGGCACTAGAAGCTTCCAGAAGAGTAATTTATTACGTCTAAAGAAAGGAAAAGGAGGGGCAAGCCTGAAAGAAGAGATTGCATTTCAGCTGGAAGCTGAAGGTTGACCAAGAATTTCTCAGGTCTTGAAGGCATCCAGACTGGGAGAACTGTGTGGGCAAACAGAGGTGGGCATGAAGGTTCGTCATTGGTTTGGAGACAGGCAAAGTTGGGTGTGGCTGTAGTGTACAATATGTGACTGAAATGGATTATTTTGTAGAGCATTTTCCAGATTGTGTTCCAAGGAACACTAGGGTTCCCCAAGATGGTTATGAGTATTTTAAAAGAAAGAACATACAGAAGGAAAAAAGTTCTGTGTCCCCCAAAGTTTGAAAAGCATTGAAAAACATAACTCACTCTTGCTAAGACATGGTATTTACTGACATATTAAAACTTCAGTAAGAAGTAAAAGCAAGCAAGCAAGGAAGCTCATTGAAATCATTAAGGTCTTCTAAACTCACTTGCCAGAGGCCCCCTCATTTCAAGGAGCCCTTTTTAAAAAGTGTCTTATGAGTTAGAGTGGGGAATGTGTTTGTAGGTAATCACTTAGGATTTTTACAAAAAGGAGTTGATTTTTTTTTTAGAAGATTTTATTTATTTATTTGACAGAGATCACAAGTAAGCAGAGTGGGGGGGGGGGTAGTTGAAAGCAGGCTCCCTGCTTTCCCAAGCAGGGAGCCTGATGTGTGGCTCAATCTCAGGACCCTGAGATCATGACCTGAGCTGAAGGCAGAGGCTTTAACCTACTGAGTCACCCAGGAGCTCCAAAAGGAGTTAATTTTATCATAAAAGTAGTATGTGTGATTTGAAATGTAGTATAGTATATGTGAGACATACAAAAAAAGTAAAAAAAATAGAGTAAAACTATGAATAAAGAAAGAAAAAGCAGCACAAAAAAAAGCTGAGAACACCCAACTTAAGAAATAGAGCCATGTAAATACAGTTGAAGACTCCTTTCCCTGATCATATCTCCTTCCCTTCTGCCAGAAGTAACCACCGTCCTTAATTTGGTGTTTATGATACCATATAATTCTTTTGAATATTCTTTTTAGAAGACAAAGAATTCCTTTGAATTCCCATTCAGTTTCTAGCTTGTCACTACAGAGATAATAAAGAAATTGTTGTTCTGTCCAGGAATTGTTGTTCTGTTCCTGGAATAAAGGATGTTTATAAGCTCTTCAGAAGAAGGAAGTATGACTTCTCCTTTTAACAGTATTTGGAATGTAGTAGATGCTCGATAAATTTCTGCTGAATTGAATTTAACTAAATGTGTGCACTCTCATGGAGTATATTAAGTTTACGTGGTAACGAAGATTGGGGAAAAGTAATTATTTTTCATTAACAGTATTGAAATTCTTTGTGATCAGAGATCTTGAAAACTTTTTTTGTTTCATTTTTGTTTTGTTTTATAATCCGGATCTGTAAGTGAATAGTAACAACTACTGACTATAAGTCCTTTTCATGTTTTCTTGACATCTTTTGGAGTCATTAATGATAACTACTTGCCCAAATCTGCCCTATTAAAATAGGTGATTCAGTAAAACAGCTATCTACTTCCATTACAGGAAAAATAACTCCAAGTGCTTTCAATCAAAAAGGATATTTGTAAATTACAATGTAATTAATTACTCAGTACCCAGACACCAAGTACTTTGAAGGTTTATACTTAGGGCCCCAAGAAATAACTTACTGCCAGTAGCAGGGTATGACCTTAGGTACAGTCATGCCAACACAAGAATCTCTCTTGATATATGTAAGGGACATCTTGAAAAATCTCCATCTGAAACTTATGTCATATTTTCCTTTTATGTTATCCTAGCCTGTATTCCTGAATTACTCCTGTTTACATGTCAGCGTGCAGTGAATGTTGGAATATTGCTGAGGGATACATGGTAGAAAGAATGAAAGGATGAATAAAGTGGGAGACCCATAGTCTCAGTGGGGGGAGACTTTTATTTCATATGAAATCGTGGTTGTATGGGAGATGGTAGATTAGCTTTTCCCATGGGGCTGGATGTTGATCATGGCTGACAGTCCACCCGCATGATTTTCTTCCTCTGATTTCACCAGTACTGATTTCTCTGAGTAATTTTGGGAGCACGAGTAAAATTCCAAGAGATAGAATGGGGATCAGCTTTGGGTTCGAATGACCTTCAACAATGCAGACAGCACACGGAGGGTCAGGAAGAAATGCCATAGACTGCCATGCCCACATGATTGCCTACAGATGCCCATGGGCTAGGAGGACGGCACATGGCGGTGCTTGTCTTGAATTGGAGGACACATTCTGAGCAAAATTATATGCATGCTCACAAAAGTTCTAAATATAGAACACAACCATTCAGACATTAAAATTAAACCAGAAGTGCCGGTAATCCACTTGTGGATGAAGTCAAAGATGGGTCAACCATATGCTGAATCTGAGCTCTGGTATGTATTTTTAGAACATAGTGAATGCAAAAAGGTTACTGTGATTTATTCCTTTGGGAAACTGAATAGATTTATAAGCCACATAGAAGTTGGGGTCTTGCCAACCTTCTGCTATCTAACTTAGTAATTTTAATGTGGTTGAATTTATCAATCTTTTCATTGATGGTTAGTACTTTTTATGTCTTGTTTAAGAAAGTCTTTTTTTTTAATCCTGATGTCCTAAAGATATTCTCCTTTATTATCTTCTAAAAGTTTTATTGTTTTGCCTTTCACATTAAGTTCTGTAATCCACGTGGAGAGAGAGAGAGTATGTATGGTGTGAGGTAGCAATTTATTTTATTCCTAATTTTCTTCCGTATAGAAAAGAGTCATCAAGGCATTTAGGGTCAGTTTCTAGGTGTATATTTTGTCTACTCTTTGCCCAGACTACATTTCTTTATTATTATAACTTTATAGTAAATCTTGGTATTTGGCAGGACAGATCCCCATAATGTCCTTCTTCAGAAATGTCTTGGTGCTTTTTCTTTTTTTGGCTTTTTATCTTCATATTCATTTTATACTTTCAAAGTTACACAAAAATACTCTTGAGATTTGATTGGAGTTACATTGAATTTATAGTCTAATTCGGGGAGATGATATCATTATGATACTGAGTCCTTCCAGCCATAAACATGCTACTTCTCTCCATTTTTTGGTTCTTAATGTCTTTCAATATAGATTGTAATTTTCTTCATGAAGTTATGCACTCTTACTAGATTTATTTCTGGGTGCTTTATGTTTCTGTAGTTGCTCTTATAAATGCTATCTCTAAAAACTATATTTTCTAATTATGTATTAGTTTTCATCATATCCCACCTGTATTTCTTGCTCTGGATGGTGGGGGATTAGGAAGGGAGGAGAAAAAATGGTGCTCACTGACTGCTTACAAAGTGTTAGGTGCCTGGGGCACCTGCCTAACTCAGTTGGTTAAGCATACGACTCTTGATTCAGTTCAGGTAATGATCTCAGGGTTGTGAGATCGAGTCCTGCATCAGGCTCAGTGCTGGGTATGGAACCTGCTAAAGAGTCCCCCCCCCCCAAAAAAAAAAAAAAAAAAAACTAGGTACCTTGCATGCTACCTTGCATGCTCTCATTTGATGTCCAGAACAGCCTCCACCCTCCTGTCACAGATGACAGAGCAGGGGATGCCCTTTGTCCCAGTGGACCAATGGGAATGCAGAAGTGAGGAATGGGGCTCCAAGGACTTGCTCAAACCTTGTAGCAGTCAGTCACCTTGTTCCAGTGGCAGGGTCTTTGAGAGCTGTCTCTAGTTTTGGAGTGTGCGGTGAAGCAAAGAACTTCACTGGTTAGGCACTCTGTTTCGTCTGAGGAACAAGACCTGGGGCCAGTCTGGCTCCTGATCCATTGAGGAGACTGGGCCACTGCCCAGGATGCCACCTTGAAGCAGAGAGGGAGAGAGGGAGATAGATACCCTAGTTTCTACCCCTCCTCCTTTCTTCCTGTCTCCTGCCCGGCATTCCCATTGATTGACCCTAACTGGAAGTCATTTGGCCAGGGAGCCTGGGAATGGGACTTGGGCTCAGCTTCCTGCCACACCCAGCAGTGCAGGGGAAGGGGCCTGGAGTGGATCAGAGAGAAACAGGCAAAGGACTAGTTCTGATGCCAGGGAGACTAGTCTCTTACAAAAGTGTTCACTAATATTGTAGAGCTTCAGAACGTGAAGTAAAGCCATGCTCCTCCTCTAAGCTGCCCTCCCATGCTGTCCCATCCAACCTCCCTTGCCGAACTGTGAGAGGGACCCCTGGCATTGAATTTCTATCTTGCCAGGGGGAGCTACGTCTGTGCCAAGTACCCTGGTGAGTAGAACAGTGACAGTCCCTTTTCTGCAGTTCCCAAATCTAGAGGACTCTGAAAAGTCCCAGTATTTTTTTATAATTCATCGCATGGCAAGAACTGATCTGATCTGAATGGACACAAGACTACTTATCATGTCTGTTGATCCCCCTGAGTGTGAACAGTCATACATACGGCTCAAGAGGTCTTGATGAACTTGATTACGGAGAGAGGAACCTAGCTAGGGGTAGTCCAGATACCTAAAAGCTAAGTGTGTGACATGCGACATGCGACATGCTGCCTTTCTAAACTGCAGAATAAAATCTGCATTCCGAAAACATCATACCCAGGAAATTTGGATTGTGAACATGTATTTCAACATGACAGAAGGAGAAGGAGTGGAAATGTGGCCTGATTATAGGGAGCTCTAGGCCAGTGCTCCTGGTAGGCAGTACAGCCATTCCAGGATCACCGAATGCCAGAGCGGGTTTCCTCGGTAGACTGGCCTAACAGCCCACTCAGTCTATAGATGGGGAGAATTCATTGAGGTTGGAGAGCTGGCCCATGTGTCGCGGGGTCACCAAGAGCTTCTCAGTGGAGCTGCTGCTACTTGAGTTCCCTTTGCAGTCCATGCTGCTTTGGTCTGAAGCTTGGGTGACTTCCAATGTTGAAGTGTCAGAATGAAGGAAGCCAGCTGGTGAGTGAACATACAGGTAAATCTGCCCTCCAGCTGTGGTCATCTTATCCTTTTGTAGCATTTCACACAGACACGCACAGTTGCACATCCACACGCACGTACTCACAGTCATGCAAAAACTATTCAGCTTCTGATCTTATCAGACAGACAGGATGGGTGTCACCATCCCCATTTTCCAGACCATCAGACCAAGGTTTGAGTAATAACTAGGTCCATGGTGTGGGCAATTCCCTGAATGCTTGGAGCCTCCACTGGAAAATGAATTCTTACTCATGCTTTTGTTCTAATTGTTCAGCCACAATCAGACCCATAGGGAGAGCGGCAACACAATTAGAAATGTGCCTGGTGCCCATCAACCATCCTTTCTTCCTCACCCCTCCACCTTCAGACAAGTAAAGTAGATTACTTGAAGCCACACAGCTATTCCCTTTGAAAGGGCAGGCTTCAGTATCATGAAGAGAATTTAGTAGTTGACTGATGACAGACCTCTTCTCTCTGTGCCTCTGCTTGCTTGCTTGCTTGCTTGCTTGCTTTCCTGGCTTTAAGAGGAGGGGCTTGAAGAAATGCCACCATGTGCTAATTTTCTCTTTCTTTCCTGGGAAACTGGGTTGCAGTTGGCTGTGACCTTTGTGGCCCCTATTGTCTTCACAGACCCTATTGTCTTCACAGATCCAGATAGGCACAGGTTGTTATTTTGTTTACTCCAAATCTGACTGGAGAGGAAACAACCAGATCACAAATACAATTTGCTGCAGAGAGCAACTTTATTTCTTGTCAGCACACATGGTACTTTGCTTATCATAATTCACGGTACATGGGCATAATAAAATGTTTTCTTTTTCTGAGTATTTTGCAAGATTAGTAAGGCTGCATTCTTAGGGAAAGTTTATTAATCCATAACTTATAGAAAATTCCAGAGGAAGAAGATACGAGATATGTCCTGTAGGTAAAGACGTCAGCATTGAATTATGTGTCCGTTATTCAACTAGCTCTCTGCCAGGTGTAGTGCAGGTTGCTGATAGGATAGCAACTCTCCCTTGGATGTGATCTAAACCAGCAGTTGCGTTCATTTTGTTTTCAAATTGGGAGGGTGTGAAAAAGTAGGCGGCAGCCCATTGAGTAATCGCGGTCCTTGGGATGCTGGTCCCTTCCACCCCTTTGGCGGCACTGCAGCGACATTAGACACAGAGGCATTTGGGCCCTGGCTGCCTTGTCTCAAGCTGTGTGCCCTGGGTCTCTGCTCTCTTAGCACATGGAGATGGTGTGCTGGTGGCAAGGGTGATAGCAATGATGAGGGTGATGGTGAGGAGGATAGTTACCTCTGTGTCCATTACAAGGGTCAATGGTTTATGGGGAAGTACTCTGTGCTCTGTCCTGTCACTCATTTACCCAGTGTTCACTGCGCCCTTGCAGGGTATTGGCACAATGGTGCACTCCGTGGAAATGGCCACAAAAGATAGGCTTTCTTCTCAAGATCGAGGATTGGTGTGTGAAGCCCAGATACACAGATGACAACACAGTGGCTAAATACAACAACAAAAAAAGTAGAATTAGCTGAGGGATGAATTTTGCCAGCCCCCAGCTAAGTAATTTGAAGGTGAACTTCAAATTCAAGGCCACCAAAAGGTGGGCTTTGCTGGTGGGTTGTTCTTATTGTAAATATGTTTCAGGGATTGTGCTGGGTGAAGGTGACAGCAGCTGTTGTCTACCAGGGAAGACACAAATCCACAAATGCATGGAGGAGGCACGTTCTAGGTCAGGGGACCATGTTAAAGGTAGAGATGAGAACCTCCATGTATGGTGAAACCTGAATGAGCTGGTATGAGCCGGCCAGAGCCGGGGAAGGTGAGGCCGTGAAGGTAGTACCTGGTCGCCATATTAGCCTTGAGATTGTGGCTGGTGGTGAAACAGCCTTTTCTTTGTGTGCCCTTCTGCTCAGATCTCACCCTTCTCCTCTTCCCCGGGGTGAACGGGCAGTCTAAGGAGAAATGGGGTTATATTTATTTAGGTGAAATGAGAATGGGTATGTGGCAGGTACGGTGTGTTTTAATGGTCTCTCAGTGGCCTCCTGTGACCATACCTGAAAGCCCAGGTGCCCACAAAGACTGCATAGTTGACATTGCTGAGTGGAACAATCCAGGGGAGGTGTTGGGGGGTCCTGGGTTAGCTACTTGGTTAGCTCCAACCAAGGGTTGCCATAAGAGAGTGCTAGACAAAAGTAGCCAAGTTTTCAGCTTGAGAAAAGTTAGAAACGTTTAAAAAGACTTATTTATTTATTTATTTGCCAGATTGAGAGAGAGAGAGAGAGTGAGCTAGCGGGCACAGGAGCAGGGAGAGTGGCAGGCAGAGGGAGAAGAACTGAGCAAGGAGCCTTGTACAGGACTCGACCCCAGGACCCTGGGGTCATGACTTGAGTCAAAGACAGATACTTAACTGACTGAGCCACCCAGGCATACCAAGAAATCTGTTTTTTAAATGTGAAATCCATCAGTTTAAAAACGTGGATGAAATCAGTTACACAAGGACAACAACATAAAAATAACATTTGTAGGCTAAAGATAACTTGCCCGTGGGCTGGTTTTGACTCATGAACCCCCTCATTGGTGGATTCTGGCCCATTCTTGATAATTATTAAGTTATGACTACATAGATCGCTCTCAAATGGAAGTTCAATAAATATACCAAGGGGTAAATCGGGCCATTTTTAGTAAGGAAAATTTTCTGTAAGACAGTTGGATGGTAAGAATTGGTCCTCGTTTATTTCTGTGTGTTTCCTCAATCACCTCTTCTGTTGTTCTTGATTAAATGCTTCTGATACAGGGTAAACCTTCAGTAAAACCGGTGTTCGTGGCAATCCGAGTGTGTTGCTCACTGTTTGCTGGGCAGCACTGAGATTTATGTGTGACTGGCCCTACAGCTGCCTTGGTGAAGCCTGTGACGTCCTGCTGCCCAGGCAAGTCCCCGTAGTAAGTCCGATGAGTGGGTCTAGTGTCTGTAAATGACAGCGTTCCATGGCGTTCTCCTTTAGGGTTGAGCCTTGACTCCCAGCCTCTGAAATATGCACATTTCAAACGAGAGTGAGAACACAAGCAACTTAGTAGTTACTGTGGAGTTGGGTGAATGTCATAAATATTTATCTTTTTCACAGCTGGCATAAAAATGTTAGGATATAAAAAAGTCGTTCACTATAAAAACAACAGAAAATTTATTGGCTACCCATCTCCTGAATGTGTGTGTCTCTTGGGTTTTCATTAACATCTAGCAATATACTTTGAGAAATCAGATTTGAACAGAAGTTTCAGCAGAATATGAAAGCTCCTGGTGTTCATAATTAACCCGTTTTCAGCACTGATCCATTGCATACAATAGCCTCCTTTTAACCATGTAGTGGCTGTAAACAGGTTCAATGTATTTTTCTTCCAGATTTTTTTTTTCTTCAGAAATAATCCCTTGTTTACTGAATTTGGAAAACACACAAGAAATATGAAAAAAAAAGTCACTTATAATATTTCTACCCAGAAGCAGTCTCTGTTAATGTTTTGAATTACAGAGATAAACAGGCTAGAGATTGAGGTCAGATGAATATGGGTTTCTATCCAGTCTTCTTCTTTTATGTATTCTTGATGAGTCTTATTTTTCTCACCTATGAAATAGAAATATGGATATTATCTCTTTTATCTCATATATTCTTGATTAAACCAGATAATGTACATGAAGCATGTAGCTCATTGGTTGGTGCAGAGAATGCATTAAAAAATGAGCAATATTGCTTCTCCATGTCCTCATATCAGGGAGATCATATGATAGTTGTCTTTCTCCATGGGGGGTTAGTGCGATAGGAGAAGAATAAATGAAACAAGATGGGATTGGGAGGGAGACAAACCATAAATGACTCTTAATCTCACAAAACAAACTGGGGGTTGCGGGGAGGAGGTGGGGTTGGGAGAGGGGGAGGGGGTTATGGACATTGGGGAGGGTATGTGCTATCGTGAGTGCTGTGAAGTGTAAACCTGGCGATTCACAGACCTGTACCCCTGGGGATAAAAATACATTATATGTTTATTAAAAAAAAAAATTGGAAGGGGAGGCGAACCATAAGAGACTATGGACTCTGAAAAACAATCTGAGGGTTTTGAAGGGTCAGAGGTGGGAGGTTGGGGGAACAGGTGGTGGGTAATAGGGAGGGCACGTTTTGCATGGTGCACTGGGTGTTGTGCAACAAACAATGAATACTGTTATGCTGAAAAACTAAAAAAAAAGAGGGAAAAAAATGAGCAATATGCTTATGTCTCCTATTCTTTTGGCTACAAACGTTTTGCTTTGTGGAATCCATATGGTCAATGACCTATTTTCTGTTAAAAAAAATAAAAGGACCACTCCCCTTGTTCCCATATCTCTTTAAGAATCACTCTCTAAGTATCCTTTTTAACAGATTTCTTTACAGACCTGAATCATCCTTAAACTTTTCCTTTGCATGTTTAAGGTGTTTTTCATCCTTCTTTAGTATAAATAATTATTTGATGGATATCTCTCTTCATCAATCTTTGGTGGCAGCTTGATTTTCTGGTTAATATAGTGACTGCATCTCACATGGGAAATGGGCAGGATTCCTGCCAGCATCCTCCAGTGGAGCCCTTGCGGATGATGGATGGGAATGTTCTGTATCTGCACTGTCCAGTATAGTAGCCACTAGCCATGCATGGCTATTGAGCATTTGAAATGCAGCTAGTGTGACTGAGAAACTGATTTTTAAAAAAAATTTTAACATTATTTAATTTCAGTTTGAATAGCCCTGTGAGCTCATGGCTGCCATATTGTACAGCATGGCCTTATGCTGTTCTGGTTCAAGGAGTAGAGTAGATCTAGGCTGGGGTTTGTTTTTTTAGAGAGACCTGTCAGTGAAACATCTAGCTTTATCTTTTGGCCTTTTCCTTTAATTCTCTGGTACAGGTACTTAAGTACTGGATTTTCCCTTTCTTTGTGTACATTCTTTTTATTTTGATGGAGGGTTAGTAGAGGACACGTCACGTGCCAGCTACCATCTTTTTTTTTTAATATTTTATTTATTTGACAGAGAGAAATCACAACTAGGCAGAGAGGCAGGCAGAGAGAGAGGAGGAAGCAGGCTCCCCGCAGAGCAGAGAGCCCGATGCGGGGCTTGATCCCAGGACCGTGAGATCATGACCTGAGCCGAAGGCAGAGGCTTTAACCCACTGAGCCACCCAGGCGCCCCGCCAGCTACCATCTTAACTTAGAAGATGAATTTTAAGTTTTGCTGATGTGAGAACAGTTCAGGTTGTCAGTGACAAGAATGTAGCTTAGTATGACTTTGGTCTAAAGGTTAATTCCTTGGCCTGCGTTTTCCATGTCATTGGCTTTGTTAGTGGGTTCTCCCAAAATAGTGGCAAAGATGGCTGCCAATAGTCTAGGCTTACATCCTACTAGCCTGGGCCCTAGCAGAAGTAGAGAGGACTTTTCCCTCACAGATCCACAGAATGGCCTTTATCTGGATCTTGGTGAACTTGTTTTCATTCCTGAGTCTGTCCCTGTGGTCACAGTTGGGGAGGTAGGATTCATGTCCGTCGGTCAGCTCTGGGCCCAGGTCTGTATAGAGCTGAGGTGAGTTCCCTGGTAAACTACATGGTCTGCCACTGGGTTGGGAAATGTGTTTGTCAGGCAGACACATGCTGCACGATGGATACTCATTGTACCGTATCTTTGAAGCATTCTTGGTTACCCCAGTTCTATTTCAGGAAAGCCATTTTGTCAGGGGGGAGGGTGGATTTTTTCATCTTGTGAATTGCTATCCATTGGCCTAGCAGGCTTTTATCACTTAATGAGATCATTCCCTTACCCCAAGGAGGGCCAAGTCTTCTGATGATGAAAGCATTGGGGTATTTGGGCTGTGTCTGCTCTCACTCTGTGTTCTGACAGCATGTTCATAAGCTAACTTCTTCTCCCTGGGAAGTAGGTAACTATACCCCAGAAAGTGAATGAGGTTAAGTAAATCGATGCATCCATTGTGATTATTTTTCATTATGAATAAGGCAAAAGATATATTGCCTAAGCCCCTTCCTACAAGTACCTGAATCAAAGCTGATGGGATTTACGTGGCAGACATCAGATAATCTAGGAATCTGGTGGAGAGTGGGTACTTCAGTCCCCAGCTGGTGTATTGTAGCAATATCTTGGGACTTATGGGTGTAATTAAACCATCCCTATTAGTATTAACAAAAAGGGACTCACTGCCCTTAAATGTGACTGTAACATATCAGATCTTCATAAAAGTATGAAGCTAGTTATTTCATCAGCAAAATCCATGTAGAAAATATTTTATTAATGTTTCAGTTTTCTGATTCAGCCCTTTGTGTAATAAAATATGGTGGCTCAAACAGTTTCCTTTTTACTGTTTTGGCTCGGCCTCTTAAGAGAGGCTGAAATTTTGTGGTACCGTTTATGCCAATTTTCCTTTAAACTCTCCAGCATAAAGCATATCAGCAAATTAATATTCCCTGACCATAAGATGAGATTGACCTCCTACATATAAGTTCATTTCTTGTCCTAACATCTACTGTACTGTGAAATTAGGGTCTTTTCTTTATCTGTCTATATATTTTTACTTCATTTTCACTGTGGCAGGAGTGGTGGTGGGGAGCTCAATCCAGATACCGTGTCACCTTAATGTATTATCAGCTTTTACCTAGTCAGTCATTACTATATAATGATGCAGGCAATGTCATGAACACAACTCGCTTTTTGGTGCTCTTTTATTCCAGATGGAATGAGAGACAAACTGTCTGTACTTCGAAAGAACCTAAAACATGAAGCACAGGCTTGGTGAAACTCTGTGCTCTTCTTGGCTGCGTCGCTTGTGCTGAATCGAGTTACCGGCAGGCAGGTAAAAGAGAGGGAGCTGTGATAGGCTGTGCATCGGGGAGTCTTAACATCCTGTAGGAACACGTGGGATCTCCTATCAGGTTAGTCAGAAGACCTGTGTGTCCTTGAACTACTTACTTGACTTCTCTGAACCTACCTTTTCTTGACTGAGAAAGAAGGTTTTGGATGAATGATCCCTAAAATCCCTACCCACAATAACTCTCTGATTTTTATGCAGACTGACACTTTTTGTTCATCTATAGTAATACATAATGACTAGTGTCTAGTACGCAGTTATACACATGATTTCCCCCCCTCTCAAAAGTCTTCCTGTAAATCGATCCTCATCCTAGGCTCTGTCCTTCTCTGTTCTTACTATATTTTTCACCAATGATACTCTTTATCAGAGTGGATTTTTTTTTTTATTTTAGTACTTTACTTTTTTTTTTTTTAAATTTCTTTTCAGCGTAACATTATTCATTGTTTTCGCACCACAACCAGGGCTCCATGCAATACATGCCCTCCCTATTACCCACCACCTGGTTCCCCAACCTCCCACCCCCTGCTCCTTCAAAACCCTCAGCTTCTTTTTCAGAGTCCATAGTCTCTCATGGTTCATCTCCCCTTCCAGTTTCCCACAACTCCCTTCTCCTCTCCATCTCTCCATGTCCTCCATGTTCTTTGTTATGCTCCACAAATAAGTGAAACCATATGATACTTGACTCTGTCTACTTGACTTATTTCACTCAGCATAATCCCTTCCAGTCCCATCCATGTTGCTACAAAAAAGTTGGGTATTCATCCTTTCTGATGGAGGCATAATACTCCATCATGTATATGGACCACATCTTCCTTATCCATTCGTCCGTTGAAGGGCATCTTGGTTCTTTCCACAGTTTGGCAGCCGTGGCCATTGCTGCAATAAACATTGGGGTACAGATGGCTCTTCTTTTCACTACATCTGTATCTTTGGGGTAAATACCCAGTAGGACAATTGCAGGGTCATAGGGAAGCTCTATTTTTAATTTCCTGCAGAATCTCCACACTGTTCTCCAAAGTGGCTGCACTAACTTGCATTCCCACCAACAGTGTAAGAGGGTTCCCCTTTCTCCACATCCTCTCCAGCACACGTTGTTTCCTGTCTTGCTAATTTTGGCCATTCTAACTGGTGTAAGGTGATATCTCAATGAGTTTTCATTTGAATCTCCCTGATGGCTAGTGATGATGAGCATTTTTTCATGCGTCTGATAGCCATTTGTATGTCTTCATTGGAGAAGTGTCTGTTCATATCTTCTGCCCATTTTTTGATATGATTATCTGTTTTGTGTGTGTTGAGTTTGAGGAGTTCTTTATAGACCCTGGATATCAACCTTTTGTCTGTACTGTCATTTGCAAATATCTTCTCCCGTTCCGTGGGTTGCCTTTTTGTTTTGTTGACTGTTTCCTTTTCTGTGCAGAAGCTTTTGATCTGGATGAAGTCCCAAAAGTTCATTTTCGCTTTTGTTTCCTTGGCCTTTGGAGACATATCTTGAAAGAAGTTGCTGTGGCTGATATCGAAGAGGTTACTGCCTAAGTTCTCCTCTAGGATTCTGATAGATTCCTGTCTCACGTTGAGGTCTTTTATCCATTTCGAGTTTATCTTTGTGTACAGTGTAAGAGAATGGTCGAGTTTCATTCTTCTACATATAGCTGTCCAGTTTTCCCAGCACCATTTATTGAAGAGGCTGTCTTTTTTAGAGTGGATATGTTTTGTGTCTTACTTTCGCCTTCGAGGCTGTGAGCTCCTTGAGGGCAAGAGCCTTTTCACCCATGTCTTTTCCATATAAAAAGAATATTTTGCAAACATGACACCTGATCAATATTTGGCAACTGTATGGATAAACTTCGCATTACATTTTAGAGATTGTGCAGGGAAGCACAGAAACAAACACAGATAAAAATTTTTATGAAAGGGGACCCTTATATAGCTGTGGTGAAATTGCTTAGGCCCTTAAGCCATGTACAGTAAATTCAGTAGTTTCTCAGGGAAATTTCACTTTAGTGTACATGAAATGCCAAATTTTTGCAGTTGAGCAGAGAGGTAAATTATTTGGGGCCGATAATGGAATCCTTTTATACATTTCTGATTACTCAGCACCATATGGTAGGGCCATGTTACATGATTTCCTATCATGTCAGAATGTGGCCTGCATGGCGGTGAGGTCATTCCCATGCTTTTAAGAAAGAAGAGAGAGCTTGTACTGTCCTCACTGGTGTTTTAATGTTTTGAGGTTGTTTTTGCCTGGGCTCTGGAGGAGCTAGTCTGCAAAGCAAGACAATGTGAACACATCTTCCCAAATCAATGAGAATTGTGCTGTCCTCTAGAAAATTAGGTTTGAGCCACATCAACATCAGTGCCGCAGACTGAGTAAATCCCATTTCGTGATTGCACCATGTATGAATTGTGTAATGTGCCTAGATGGGCACGAGCTATGATTGCTTCTCTTTCCTCAGCATTACGAAATGGTAATGTGGTGGATGATTCATGGGAGGAGAAGTGTCTAAAATAAACAGCCCAGGCTACATGAGACAATTTAGGGCTCGCACTTTGGAAGTCTCCCAAGTGGACCAGTATAAGATGTTACTATTAACTTGGTGACTTGTTTTGAGAAGAAAAGGAAAGGAAAGGGAAAAGGAAAACGAAAAAGAAAAAGACAGGTACTGGTGTGAAGTCCCTGCATCATCTTGCTTTATGCGGTGTTTTATGTAAGTTTGTTGCGAAGTGGGAAAAAACCTCTAGTTGGGTACCTCCAGGGGTAGTTCGTGGGCAGGCCAGATGATCTTCCATAACATTTGTTCCTTTAGCCACTTGAAATAAGTGCCTCCTTTGTGCCCCGCCACCACTGCTGGTGTAGGGGAGGAGGTCTGGCAGGGGTGGTTTGCAGTGTCTAGATAGAAGAGCTTCACAGGTCGAAAGCCCCCTAGTTTTTCATTCTCTCCACCTCAATGGTGTTAAAAATTCACCAGAAAAATAAAGGTTCCTCTACCAGTGCACTGTTCATTTTGTGCACAGACCTGCAGACGTTCAGTAACGGTGTTTCAGATCGCCAGCAGTTGATACTGGGAGGTGAGCCCTCATAGGGATGAGCCCTTGGAGCTGTGAAACGCTAGCTCCATCTGAAGTTCGGAAGACATGCGATGATAATTCCAAAGGCCCTCTTACCTCCTGATCCAATGGAAGCTACCTGTAAGCTGAATTCAGTGAGTGCTGGGGGCATAGGCAGCTCTATAGTCAGTGAGGACCCGGAGCACTGGGAAAGTAGGACTGGCATTATAAGCTAGCGCTTGTTGGTCTTAGAGCAGTGATCTCTTTCAGTTCATCTTTGGCTCCCCATGTTATAGACTCGCTGGGTCTTCATTGCAAGACAGAAAGCCTAGCGTTCATTGAATCCATTAGGCCTATTCTGGCTCAGGCTGATGCCTGTCAGTTTTCTGCCTTAAATGTGAATGATCACCTTTCATGAGTAAGCAGCAGTAAATTCAGTCCAACGTACTAGCTATGTGACCTTGGACAAGTCATGGCACTTTCTTCAGCCTCACTGTCCGTATCCGTAAAACACAGGCCTGTGAGCTGTGATGTTCTAGGTTATATAGATGGGATTCTGGCACTTAGCACTGTGCTTGAAACATCGGTGAGCTGATGAGAAGCATCTGGGTCCTCTGTACTCCACGGGTTCCTGGGATTCTCAGATCTGGCCTACCTTTTCAAGCATTTGCCTGGTATTCAAGTAAATATGCCTGTCAGTGCCCTCATTTATTTTAGAAAATGGTAGAAGCCTAGAATCTCAGGTCTGAATTACTGTTAAAATTTTATTTAATTAGAGCAATCTCCTTTTGAGATCAGGAAACTGTGCCATCTGTCCATTCATCCTGTTATTCTCTTATTTAATATTTATTAATATTAGGCACCTGGTGTATGCTTGAGGGCTATGCACGGTGCTGAGGAAACCAAACAGAGTGAGATGTAGTCCCTATCCACAACCCTCTCCCCGTTCCCCACAGAGGAAGAGCACCGTGAACTACAAACCCGTCGCTCTTCATTGCACTGCCTTTTGGTTCTGTGTGGCTGGGACGATGGTGCTGGGAGCCCAGGGACTTCCAGTAGAAGAGAAGGTTGGGGGAGAGTTCCTCAGCTCTGGCTCCCGCAACCATTCATCATTTCAAGCAGAAACTAGAGACTGAATTCAAGGGCAAAACTGTGACAAGCCTGTTTATCAACAAAAGCACCACCGGGAGTCGGAGAGCACTTTTTCTGCTGAAGGACTTCCGTATTGGACAAGCACACACTCAGAACCCAAGCCCAGCTTCTCAGTCCATGTTCAGAGGAAATAAAGGGCCACATAGAAAATGAAAGCGGAGTGGGCACCCCGCAAGGGGTGGGACAAAATCCAGAAAGTTCTGAAAGGCCTCTGTGTGGCTGGTCCCCCAGCTCAGGCCCACACCTCCAGGGGTCTGACTGTGGCAGATGGGGTAGCAGTTCGCCCCTGACTTGTAAACGGGGCGTGGTCTTGCTTTACGTTTTCCCATAGAAAAGAAATACCTTTATTATAAAGTCCCAGTTGAAAAGACAGCAGTGAAACAAACCACTTGCGGTTGAGGAAAGGATTGTGAGAGGACAGTTAGGTTATGGACTGCGACTCAGTAGAGTTTCCAGAAGGGAGAAGGATATCCCCAAACAAACAAAAAATAGTTCTGTCACTTGCATCATTTAAAAACCCATTGCCTGCAGGTTTGTCTTGTCTCCCTAGTCCCCAGCCCTGCCCACTGAGCTCCTTCTCATTGGTCAAGGCTCCAGTCCATTGCCCTCCCCTCACTCAGGCCTCCCTGGACGGTCTCCATCACATGGATGGCTGTCGTCACCGTGCTCCAGAGCCTCAGTCCCAGGCCCCACATTTGAGTTCTTCGTGTCCATGTTGGTAGCCTGTGGAAGACCCCAACAGGTGTCCCCAAATACATGGATTGTTGTCTCTTTCTGTCTGCATTTCCTTCCCCTGCCTGTGGGCCTGGCTCAAACACTCAACAATGTTGACTGAACTTAAATATCTATTGTCTCTGGTGAGCTTGGACGATCACGTGGAGGTTTCTCACCCTGTAAGTAGTGTCCTCTGGGGAGAGGGGGTATGTGGTAGGAGAAAGTGGATTAATTATGCCTGCCTGATGGGCAGGTGACACAGCAACCAGAAAGCCAAAATTAAAAAGTGATCTTCACACACAAGAAGGGTTGATTGAGTCAAACATGGTAAAATTTAGGACTAAATGCACACTGTTGCCCTTAGACGCAAAGCATGAATATCAAAGCAACATAGCATGTGGTGAGTATCCGCCTGTTCTTATGAAGGAGATGGGGGAGGGGGATGATTTAAGTTCATACAAGTCTCCAGGAAGCTGCCCAAGATGTCTTTTCTATCCTGGGGTGGATTTACTGAAGAATTTATTGGCTAACGAAGAATTTGGTTTTGGATTCTTGTCTCTGCTCTCTGGAGGACCCGGCGGAAGTTCAAGTACATGAGGAGACACACCTGCCTCTCGTGCCAGGCAGTGATGGCATGGATGTGGCGTAGACTCTGTGAATGTCAGTGGCCTGGGGACCGATCAGACTGGAGTGTGTCTGGAGGAAGAATGCTGAGTGGTCAAAAAAGAAAAAAAAGAGATAGAAAGAAAGAAAGAAAGGGAAAAAGATTGCCCCTCAACAAATTAAAAAAGTACTAGAAGCAATCTGAGATATTTATACTTCAAGACACATGTTTGTTGGCAGGGATGGGTGTGTGGGGGAAGTGCGGTGCATAATCACCATCTACCAACATTTTAAAAACTGCTGTGTGGAGTGGGAATTAGAATTCTTCTGTTCGTCATCAAATGAGTGGAGGTTGGAAAAAGCAAGTTTTGGCTCAAGAAATCCAAGTGTGAAATGGCTTATGTGAGATAAGGTGCTCCCTTTCTCATTTCATAGGCTCAAAAACTTGAGGGAAAAGGGTACTACAGAGGATTGCCACATTGGATTGGGGGATTGGGCGAAATGATTTTTAAGGATCCTTCTGATTCTAATGTCTTATTTCTATTGAACATGTAGTTCCTTTTTGACCCCAGAAAAAGATTGTTTTATTGTATACCTGAAATTAATATAACATTGTCCACTATAGTTGAAAGAAAGAAAGAAAGAAAGAAAGAAAGAAAGAAAGAAAGAGTGCCCCCCATACCACACCAAAAAGTTAACTCAAAATAGATTGAAGAACTGAATGTAAGATCTGGAACAATTGAACTCCCAGAAGAAAATATAAAAGCGCCTTGGCATCAGTGTTAGCAATGGTTTTTTGACACCAAAATCAAAGACAACAAAGGCAAAAATAAACAAGTGGAACTACATCAAATTGAAAAGCTTCTGCATAGCAAAGGGAACAATAAACAAAATGAAAAGAGAACCTACAGAACAGGAGAAAATAATTTGCAAATTAAATGTCTGATAAGTTGTTAATAACCAAAATATAAATAAAGAATTCATAACAATTCAACAGCCACACACATCCAATTAAAATAGGAGCAGAGGAAGTAAAAGACATACAGACAGCCAACAGATACAAGGAAAGGTACTCAACATCACCATCAGGAAAATGAAAATCAAAACCACAATGAGATATTACCTTACATCTGTTAGAACGGCTATTATTAAAAAACAAAAACCAACCCTAAAACAAGAAATAACAAATGATACGGAGAATGCAAAGAAAAGACAACCCTTGTATACTATTGGTGGGAATGTAAAATACTACAGCCATTATGGAAAACAGCATGGCGGTTCCTCAAAATATTAAAAGTAGAACTACCATAAGATCCAGCAATTCTACTTCTGGGTATATATCTGAAAGAAATGAAATCTCTTTATTTACAATAGTCAAGACATGGGAACAACCTAAGTGCCCATCAGTGGATGAATGGATAAAGAAAATGTGTCATACATACAAAATGGAGTATTAGTCAATCATTACAAAAAGAAGGAAATCCTGTCAACTGCAACACTACAAATCTCAAGGACATTATGCTAAATGAAGTAAGTCATCCAGAGAAGACAAATACTATATGATCTCACTTATACGTAGAATCTAAAAAAAAAAAAAAAAAAAACTAAACTCACAGAAACGGAGAACAGACAGAGTCACTACCAGAGATGGGAGTTGGGGGAAATGGATGAGGGTAGCTAAAGTTACAAACTTCCAGTTATAAGGTAAATAAGTTCTGCAGATGTGATGTACAGCATGGGGACTATAGTTAATAATACTGTATTATGTATATTTGAAGTTTGCTAAAATAATAGATCTATAAGTCCTTATCACAAGAAAGAAAATTTTGTAACTATGTGAGGTGATGGCTGTTAACTCAATTTATTGTAGTGATCACCTCACAAAATATACACATATCAAATCATTATGCTGTACACCTTAAACTAATACAATGTTGTATGTCAATAATATCTCAAAACTAGGAAGAGGAGAAATGCTAACTTAAAAAAAAAAGAGACATTATTAAGAGGCTGAAAGAAGCCACTGAAAAGAAGAAATGTCTAACACCCAATTTAAGTATATACACATCAGACATGTATATGTGCATGTGTACCTAAATACACATACAAGTATGTTTGACTATTATAGGTAATGACCCCAAACTGCCATCTATGCAAATGCCTTTATATAATATGGTGTTTTATAGGGAGAGAGAGCAATGAAAAAGAATGAATTTGCCCACATCATCGATAAATTTCAATATCATGACACTAAGCAAAAGCAGCCAAACCTAAAAGAACATAAGGTTGCATTTATGTAAGGCTCAAAAACAGGCAAAACCAAACTGTGCAGTTTAGAGATTCATACTTAAGTAGTAAAAGTATACAGAAGAGCAAGGGAGTAAATCTGGAAAGTGGTTATCTTTGGTGGGAGGGAAAAGTTTGTGAATGAGAAAGAGCATGCTGGAGGCATCTAGTTTGCCAGAAAATATTTTCTTTCTTGTCCTGGGTAGTGGTTAAGTGTGTATTGGTTACATAAAATTTCATAAAACTGTACATTTATTTGTTTTATGTACTTTTCTGTATAATATAAGGTCTTAATAGAAAAAGCACAAAGAAAAAAACAACAAAATAATCAGTAAGAGAGTGACTCCTAAATGAGGGGTAGAGCATTAATTCACAAATTAACATATTTTAATATTCCTGTATAAATAGATGAGTATTTTAAGAGATGAACTCCTAGGGGCGCCTGGATGGCTCAGTGGGTTAAAGCCTCTGCCTTCGGCTCAGGTCATGATCCCGGGGTCCTGGGACTGAGCCCTACTTTCTGCTCTGTGGGGAGCTGCTTCCTCCTCTCTCTCTCTGCCTGCCTCTCTGCCTACTTGAGATCTCTGTCAAATAAATACATAAATAATCTTAAAAAAAAAAGAGAGATGAGCTCCTAGAGAATCCAAAAGTCACTCATCTCTTCCTTCAGACTGGAGCTATATATTCTATGGCATAAATATAATTTGAAAACAGAACTTATATACCTGGGCATAATGGTATTTTAAAATTGAAGAAAAGAAATAGAACTGATAAAAAATATTTAGACAAATTTTCCACTCCCAGCCAAGACAGCGTCAGGAGAACTGAACTAGGTGCTACTCCCACTAAACAACTAAATACACAAAGTTACACAATGTTTTTCAGAAGTTGGACAAGAAACAGCACAGGTCAGTAATACCTGAAAGAAAGGAAAACAAACCAAATCATTCCCACCTCTGCCCCAGCTTACTACCTGGAGTTTTCATTACCGCAGGGCAACAAAGGGAAAATCCAAGCCTATAAAACCCGAAGTATTTACTATGTGTTCCTTTAGACAAAAAAACCTGTCAACTCCTAAAAAAACGAAAGTAAATGTCCACAGAAAGACTTGTATTCAACTTTCATAGGAGCTTTGTTCCTAATAGCCAAAAACTAGAATCATTTCAAATGCCCATCAAAAGATGAGTGGATAAATTGTGATGTACCTATTACTAAAACACTACTCAGCAATAAAAAGAAATGGTCTATTGGTATATGTTAACAACACGGATGAATTCTTTAATATTGAAAGAAGTGTGGAGAGCAAGTTATATGCTTCCATTTGTATAATATTCTAGAATATAAATTCTCAATAGCAAGCAGATCTGTGGTTGCCAAAGAAGGGTGTGAGAGGAAGGAGAGATTAGAAAGAACAGGAGGGAATTCTGGAGGGTGTTGGAAATGTTCATCATCTTATCCTGGGAGTGATGATTTCACACATAAAAACCAATCAAGTTGCACACTTTAACTGTGTGCAGTTTATTGTATCAATTACTTCTTGATAAAGCTGTAAAAAATGTACAAACTTCACCTTCCAAATTTTGTTAAATATATTTAAAAAATAAAGGCTACAACAGTTTGCAGTCCATATATCAAACTGAGCCTACAAATAATTCTTAATTGATCCACCCTGATCATTCTAAATGAATAGATTTGTTACTTGAAGAACTGCTTGTGTGAACATGAAGCAGAATAGTTTGAAAGTGGATTTTAACAAGGAAATCATTACAAACATAAAGCTTCCTGCCTAATTTGTTATCTAATGATCCTAAACATTATTCTGTGGCTTACTTCTACCTACAAAACAAGAGATGGGAGAATGATGTATGCAGGAATTAACCTCAAATCTAAACATCTGAAATCATCTGAATCATCATCGAATCCATACATGTTCATCTCCTTGACAATGACACCATGACGGATATTATGTGTTGTTATGTGTTGTTAAAAGATTAAATGGAATAAAATCTTCATTTCCTGTACTGGCAAATTCTAAATCATATTTTTTTTTTCCTTCTGTTTTTGTTGTATTAGCTTCCCCTGTATACTTTGGACAAGAATTTGACCGTGAGGTCCTTGTTTTCCCCTGGGAAAATGTAGGAACATTATGTTAAGAAGCCATTTCTGCAGGAAAAGAAGTAAAGAAGATGCTCTGGAGAGTAGAAACAGAGAAATTTAAGCTGAGTGGATATAATTCACAATTCAATTTTTTTAGTCTAAATTATATCATCATGTCACATGTTAATAGCTATTTCAATAATAGCTATGATCAATCAAAGAGAAAAATGTTGTTGTTTTTTTAAATCACAGACCCCAAAATGACTGAGATTGTTATATTTCACAATGAAAAGAATTACTGCAAATCTGAATTTCAGCTTCATTGAGCTCGTTACAAAATGCTGACTGACACATGAACTATAATGAAAAATACAGAGAACCGCCTAAGTATTTCATTGATAGAATACATATTAAATTGGTCTTCTCTCTGCTATTAAGTTTAATCTGAATATTCCCCTAGTAAATATACTATATTTTATATATTAAAACATGGATTATAATAGGTAAACAATTATATTTTTTCATTGCTAGCCATGTACTAGCAATCTTTATTATTATTAAAGTAATTAATTTTATCTTTTTCATGACTATAAAAATGAATCAGCATATTTGAGTTAGCTCAATAGATAGTTCCTCCTTAATTCATCAGTATGTTTTTGCTCCATACAGAGTAACTACTGACTGGTAGTAGTTCGTAGACCCCTTGAAGGAATTTATTACCAGCTGAATAGCTTATGTAAAAGAATCTGAACTATCACAGTCCATTTTATCTTTTATTTTGATATCTGTTCCAAACAGATATAATTATATAATACTAAAAGTCTTTAAAAATTACTTCCAAATGTAAAAGTGACTGTCTAGTATGCTGTATTGCACGTCAATTATTTTGCTTACAAGTGACAATATTTATCCTTGAAATATGCTTTGATCCACTAACAATTGAAAGCTAACACAATGTGTGAGATAGTTCTTAATAGTTCTTACCTCAATAATGTAACAACTATAATCAAGTATTCAAGACAACGTTCCAGAATCTCACGCACCAATAACAGAAAATCATGAAATGTCCCTAAAAAAGACATTTTCACTGGATACTGCCATCAATGGTATAATGCATGGTAATTCTAATATTTCATAAAACATTAATATAGGGCCACCTGGGTGGCTCAGTCAGTTAAATGTCTGACTCTTGATCTCAGCTCAGATCTTGATCTCAGGGTCATGAATTCAAACCCCACATTGGGCTCCATGCTGGGGGTGGAGCCTACTTAAAAAATAAATAAGAAAAAAACACATTAATATAAATTAAATGATACTTCCTGACTAGGACCACATTTTGTAAATGACTTATAGACCTTCATATCCTTGTGGCTAGGCTAATTTGACTATTCCTGAAAAATGAGATGGCGGTTATCTAATAATCACAGTATTTTTCCATTCATTTTTCCCATTCTATTGAGTGATTTCTGTGAATTCTTGGGGGCAGGTTATGGCCATTACAACTTTAGAATATGCTCAGCAAAAACATGATGGATCGTCATATCATGTTATCTTCTTCTCAAACTAACCAGGCTTTCAGAATGACTTAAATGGTATGGTAGATGCATTTCTAAAAAACCCATTTCTTTGTACATCGATGTTCATGGCAGCATTATTCACAATAGCCAAAAATGGTAGGAACAATCCATATGTCCATCAAAAATTGATAAATAAAATGTGGTGCATACATACCATGGAATTATTATCTGGCCTTAAAAAAGAAATGAAGGGGCGCTTGGGTGGTTCAGTAGGTTAAAGCCTCTGCCTTTGGCTCAGGTCATGATCTCAGGGTCTTGGGATCAAGCCCCGCATAGGGCTCCCTGGTCAGTGGGGAGCCTGCCTTCCCCACCCCCCTGCCTGTCTCTCTGCCTACTTGTGATTGTAGTGGGTGTTAACTACATTACTTTAGGCAACTCATTTAACTCCTCTTCAGCTTTAGGATTTTGTTGGACAAAATGGGTTTAGCTCACTTCACAGAGATCTTTTGAGGATTAAATAATATACGTTCTCAATATTTATTAAATCAATCAAAATCAGTTGAATACATTAAATGACCAAGGTATTTATTAAATCAAAATCAGTTGAATACATTAAATGACCAAGGTATAGTCTCAAAACACATGTCAGGTTAAAAAGAAGAAAAAACTAATTGCCTTATGTGAAATATGGAAGTTGGCGGTTAATGACAAATAAAAGAGTTGAAAATATAAATCTGCCAGAATTTATATGCTACATGCATGTCTACATATTTGAAAGAAGGAGAAAAAGAGAGAGAGGCAGATGGTCGGAAGGGAAGAAAGAAGAAAGAGACTCATTACCAAAAATGAGTTATGTGGATGCTAGAAAAGTAGACACTAACACAGAACACCTGACTTTCCAAGCCCCGAATGATATAGTTTAGGATCACCTAACCCTCTTTCTTTGATCACATAGTCACAAAACGATCTTCTGATGACTAATTAAATTTCCCAAGTAGTTAGATTGGAAATGAGATACTGTAAACAGCAGGCCTAAGTATGTATGCACAGCTGACCCCTGAACAACATGGGTGTGAACTGCATGGATCCACTGACATGCCAATTTTTTCTGATAAATACAGTAATGTATTTTCTTTTTCTTACGATTTTCATAGTAACATTTTCTTTTCTCAGGCTTACTTTATTGTAATAACCCAGTACGTACAAAATATGTATCAGTCAGCTGTTTATGTTATCAGTAAGGCTTCCAGGCAACAGTAAGCTACCAGTAGTTTTGGTGGGGGTCAAAAGTCATACCAGAATTCTAACTGCATGTGGAGTTGGTGCCCCAAACTCTGCGATGTTCGAAGGTCAACTGCGTATGTGTGTATTTGCATGTGTGTATACACACATACATATGTAATGATATAGCATTACAAACTGGTACTAATAATTACAAAAGCAATGTTAATAATAGTTATTCACTAATAACATCAATATGCAAGGTCATGGGCTAAGCTTAATTTTACATTACATTGGTCTTCTCCCTAGTATTAATTTTAATGTAGGATTCTCATTTAAGTTCTTGTTAAAGAACTTCAGGAGTTAGGTACCATTATTATCCCCACTTAATAGATATGGAAGCTAACAGAAATGACTAATTTGCCTAAGGGCACACAGCTTGTAAGAGATAGAACTAGGAATCTAGGAATCAAAATTCTCCTTCTCTGGTTCTTTGTTCTTAATTTTCATGCTGTATGGGCATTGTTTTAATAATTAAGAAGTCTGGTTAAAGATAATGAATTCCCCACAACTTGATCAATTCTACATAACAGAATCAATCTGGGCCTTGCAAAACTCAATCCCACCTCCACAGATGTGCACAGCATCTCTTTAAATCAACATGACCTACTTAAAAAGAGAAGTGGGGGAGGAAAGGTAACAACAAGGGAGGAAGATTAAGTCCAACTTATATTCATCTTGGCTCTCCTCCATCTTCTTTCTTCCTCTTTATGAAAACTGACTCATTTATTATATATGCCAGACTTTGGGCCAGATAAGATAAAAAGATAAAAAGATAACCCCCACCCCCAGGAGCTCATAGCCTTAAAGAGGCAGCAGGTTTGATTTGGTAAATCCTACTACAGACCCACATGAGGTAGATATTGTGGTAATCTGAATACTAAAGATTTAAACGGTGAAAGTAGAAGCTTGAATGTCAAGTGGAAACCCATATGCTGGTTTTTAGGGAATTTCTTGTGGATGCACTATGACTCAACACTGGAACCACTAATAGGGAATTTTCATATTTTAAGACTCTCCTACTAAACACCATGAACTGTCATCATATACAATTTTATATTACAATCTCAAGCTTCTATTACAGTGCCCGACACAAGGTAGATGTGATTAAGAGTTGCTCAGTAAGTATAAAACAAAAGTAAAAAAAGGGAAGAAAAAAACAAACAGAAAACAACACACACCTCCTTGGGGAAGAACTAATCATTGATAGTAAGGTAGTCTAAAAAATACTTGAAAAATGTAACACAGATTTGTAAATGGATGGATATAAAGCTAATTTATATATCACTTTGCTATAAAATATTTTGATATGCAAAACCAAAACTGACAGCTGAAGTTCTGAAATGATCAAACAAGATAAAGACTACCTAGACTTAGGGAATTTTAAAGTAGGATTCCTACAAATGAGATGAGAGATGAAGCATAATAGAAATAATGAAGGAGCTTAACAGCTTCCTAAAAATCTTCAATTTAATTTTAGAAAAATAAACCTGAGGTATTCATGCAAAATTTAAAAATGTTGCTTGCTGAATTACAGCCTTAGCTGGAACTAAAACATCTGGAACTATCTGTGGCATAATAATCAGCATAAATTATTTTGTAAATGTTCTGATAATGGCTAGTGGGACCCAAGTTAATTTATTTCTAAGGTCAAAATTAAATATTATACTTCATTTCCTAAAGTTTGGTTATTATTATAAACTCACAAGTTCTGAGCCTCCTTTCACTTTCTAGCAGGTGATACCCAAAAACGGGTATTAAAAAAGCTTCCTTCTAAGACTAGAACTGTTTCAGGAGTCTAAACTGATTACATGTGAAATATTGGGATGGGAATGGGAAGAACGAGAGTAGAGAAGGAAAATGAATTCAGTAAAACCTAAAGGACACCAAAAATAAAAGAATATCAGTCAAGACGTTTTTTAATCTATTAATATTCCTTGACTCAAAAAAAAAAAAAAAAGAGGAAAAAATTAAGAGGAACAAGGCAGCAGCAGTAGCCAAGAGGCATTAGAATCAATATGAGCACTGAGTGTGTCGTCAATGCACTGAAATGCCCTTTTTGGGAGTAAACCTGTTCTGGATGGATAAATAAAGTAAAGCAATGTTTTGCTTCTGAGATCAGATTAATTTTACAAGGAAGTGGAGCTATCTTTACATCGTATTTTACCAAGTACAATGCTTATAACAGTAACGATCTTTACCATCAAATGAAACACATAGCTAATAAAAACAAAAAGACACTGCAGATTTATTATATATAAATAATCTAGAGATGGATACAAAGAAATTTGTTACAATAAATGAGAAACAGCATTGATAGATTTTCTGTCAGATATATAAGAAAAAGGGTTCTGTAATTTAAATTAAGGTTCTATAACTTAAATGGTTCCAAGCAGCAAGT
>NW_025721502.1:0-22500 GCF_922984935.1 Meles meles
AAATCGGGCATGGTAAGAACGAGCATCAAGGTGTTTCAGGTCACATGACCTGGGATGACATTCCCTACATTCAGACTTTTGTGTCGCTCCATCGTCAAGATGCCTCAAGGGAAGGGACCCAGTGGATGGCCCAGAGCGAGAAGGACAGACGCAAATGGAGCACACCTGGGGCGCCTGGATGGCTCCGTGGATGAAGCCGCTGCCTTCGGCTCAGGTCATGATCTCAGGGTCCTGGGATCGAGTCCCGCATCGGGCTCTCTGCTCCGCAGGGAGCCTGCTTCCTCCTCTCTCTCTGCCGGCCTCTCTGCCTACTTGTGATCTCTCTCTCTGTCAGATAAATAAAATAAAATCTTTAAAAAAAAAAAAAAAAAAAAAGAAAGAAAGAAAATGGAGCACACCTGACTTACCCCCTCCCCCTGAGATGAAGGCCGAGGCAGGCAGAGGCCAAACGGGAAAAGAAAAGAACGGAAAAGAAAAAAAGATGAGTTCAAAACTTGACCTCTCGGGGCACCTGAGTGGCTCAGTGGGTTAAAGCCTCTGCCTTTGGCTCAGGTCATGATCCCAGGGTCATGGGATTGAGCCCCACATTGGGCTCTCTGCTCAGCGGGGAGCCTGCTTCCTCCTCTCTCTCTGCTTGTCTCTCTGCCTACTTGTGATCTCTGTCTGTCCAATAAATAAACAAAATCTTAAAAAAAAAAAAACAAAAAAAACTTGACCTCTGCCGGGGGCCTTGCCCGAGGCTCCCTTGCCCCGCCTCCACCTCCGCAGTGAGACACACCCCACCCCACCCCCACCCCCACCCCCACCCCCACCCCCGTTTCGGCACGAAAATCACTCCAAGCCCCTTGGGCCACCTCCTTAGGAGGTCTAAATTGGAGCACCTTCCAAGTCAGCAGGGAGGGGCCCGCGAGGGCTCCCCTGGACTTAAACAGCCCACTTCAGACTTCCCCACAGGAGCCTGAGAGGGGGAAAACAATCGACTGACTTTTTTAGTGGACCCAGGTGCGACTTCTTTGGCTTTAAAGCCAATTCAAGGTTGTTGGTTTTATTTTATTCTATTTTAAAGATTTTATGTAGTTATTTGACAGAGAGAGAGAGAGATCACAAGTAGGCAGAGAGGCAGGTACAGAGACAGGAGGAAGTAGGCTCCCTGCTGAGCAGAGAGCCCCATGCAGGGGCTCGATCCCAGGACCCTGAGATCATGACCTGAGCTGAAGGCAGAGGCTTAACCCGCTGAGCCACCCAGGCGCCCCTGTTGGTTTTATTTTAAAGAGACGTCGTTTTGGAGCTTTCAATGTCACATAGAATACAGATAATCAGCTTTTTTTCCTTTTTCCGCCCCGCACCCAATTTATTTTATTTTAGTTCATTTCATTTCACTTCATTTCATTTTATTTCATTTCATTTTGCAGATTTTAGTTTTTTATCGGGGGGGGGGCGGAGGGGGGGAGGGGGGGAGGGGGGGTGGGGGGAGGGAGGGGGGAGGGGGAATGGGGGGGAGGGGGGGGGCGGGGGGGTGGGGGGGGAGGGAGGGGGGGGGAAAGAGGAAGAGGGAGAGGAAGGGGAAGCAGGCTCTCTGCTGAGCAGAGAGCCCAACGCAGGGCTCCATCCTAGGACCCTGGGATCATGACCTGAGTGGAAGGCAGAGGCGTAACCCACGGAGCCACCCAGGCGCCCAACAGATTTTATGTTTTCAGTAATCTCTACACCCAATGTGGGGCTTGAACTGACAACCCTGAGATCAAGAGTCATGCTCTCTACTGACTCTGCCAGCCAGCTGCCCCTGGAATATCATCTTTCAGAGACACATGCGTAGACTCGGATATGATGAGACTGCTTAAAAAGGTCTGATTGACTTGATGGATCCAATAAAGCCCCTTGGAAATGTTGGTTGGCCTGGTCACCTTGCTTACCGAGGGCCCCTCGGCCTTAACAGTTGAATAAAGAATGCCACCTCCTGGCGGATCCCGGAACTTCATGAAGGAAATTTGGAGGGCCTCAGGAAGAGAGGAATTCACCCAAATGTACAGGTCTTGCAGGCGAATCTGATGGGAAATATTTGGCTTGGCTCCTGGATTTTAAAAAGGCACTTAAAGGTTCGATCTAGGGGAGCCTGGGTGGCTCAGTCGTTAAGCATCTGCCTTCGGGGGAGTCTGCTTTTCCCTCTCCCTCTCCTTCCGCTTGTGCCCCCCCCCCCCCCGGTCAAATAAATAAAAGAAAATCTTTTTTTTTTTAAAGATTTTATTTTATTTATTTGACAGAGAGAGAGATCACAAGTAGGCAGAGAGGCAGGCAGAGTGAGAGGAGGAAGCAGTCTCCCTGCAGAGCAGAGAGCCCGATGCGGGGCTCGATCCCAGGACCCCGAGATCATGACCTGAGCCGAAGGCAGCGGCTTCATCCACGGAGCCACCCAGGCGCCCCAAAATGAAATCTTTTAAAAAGAAAAGAGTTCAATCTAAAATTCCTTATGAAAAGCTCCATCCAAGCAGATAAGAAAGAAAGATCCCATATACGATCGCTTGCTCTTCTTGCTTCGCTTATGTAGATGATTAGAACAACTGTGGGAAAACTGGAATTGTTTCACAAACAAATTCATCTTCCTTTGGCTATCTTGGATGGCAATAAAGGTGACATTAGAGAGAAAAAGATTCTATTTCAATAACACACTTTTGGGGGTGATAGTTGCTGGTTCTGAAGAATGACCTTTGGGCCTTTGTTCTCTGCCTCTAAAACTGGACGGGATCCTGAATCCTTCTGGTTTTCTTGATTCTCTAGGACTATGACTCTGTGAACGACGGTTTCCAACATTCTCCCATTCTCCTATCTTAAAACCATTAAGAACTAAAACCGTATCCCCCCCCCCCCCCCAAGCCTGGCAAAGAAGCTCGACCACGTGAAAGAAACTTTGAGGGAACTGGCCACACTAGCTCATCATCCATAGACAGTGTTTGTGCCGGCGGCTCCATGGGCCACTCGAAATGAGACATTGGACCTACACCCCAGAACAGCCCGTCAGATTGTCCCTGCCCACTCCCACTCTGCCCAAGGATGCTTCAAGCCTGACATCTAGAGACTGTTAGGGTACGGAGTCGACCACCCCTCCATGAGACAGAGAACACTCGATAATGCAAGTCCCACAGCGTGGTTTATTTCCAGCTAGCTGGGGTCCAAGAATCTGCCCAGCGCGGCGGGTTTCAACAAGGACCCCGAGCACTCAAAGCCATGGGTTTATCGAGCATTTTCAAGGCACTTTTTCATAGCTACAGACCTATCTTGCGCCCCACTTTGACAGTTTCACTTTTTGCCACCCCGGCGTGTCACCCTGGTGGTTAAGGGAGATTTAGGTCTAGAAGAAACTTAACTTGAGTGACATTTCCCTCCACCTCGGCCTCCTTCAGTTTTATGGTGGGGAGGGCGACCTTAGGCTTCAAGGAACTGAGCTATTCATCTCTGGAAATTGGGCTATGGAGAAGATGACTTCTTTGTTGTCAATCACTAGGACATTTGTGAACCGAGGGAGACTCCTGTCTTGCAGGATTGCTGTGATCTCTGCAAGTTAACTCTTTGTTTTTTATGAACATCTGGTCCCGGTGGCGCCACCGCCACCGCCTAAGCGCCCCGGTGGTAGAGGAGTAAGTTGCTTTTTCAGGTTGGAGCTAGTTCCTCTTATCTCGAGTCACGTACGCAGTAGGGCCTGTTAGCGATGCTCAGGAAAATGGCTTCCCGGCCTTCAGGATGGCCATTCTTATGCTCACCCACTCTTACAGCGCAAGGTGCCAGCTTTTGCTTTGCCAAGATGGCTGTACTTCTGACAGGGCTAGGCTCGAGGTGGGTACGGTCTTGTTTTTCTTGGCCTCCACACCCGGAGCTGGTTTCCGGGACTTGTTTCTAAGTCCCCTGGGGGAAGGGGATCAGGGACAGTCTAGGGGTTAAACAACAAAGTTCTTGTTTCACCTCCATGGAAGCCTCTGGCTCAAATAAAAAATATCAAATAGGGCCTTACAAGACCTCACTGGCAGCACTCCAGACTTAGATACTGGGTTGAGCCCTTGTTTCAACCAGTAACCAGTGTTTTCCTTTGGGTTTTGCATAGAAGTGCCTCTTCTTAACTGCCGGATTGCTAGATGAATGAGGCAGAGTCTATGATCCTTAACTCCACTTGCTGCACCTGTATTAACTCTTCTTTGGAAATAAGAACCCATAGAGATAGGGGCACCTGGCTGGCTCGGTCGGTAGAACACACGACGCTTGATCTCGGGGTTGTGAGTTCGAGCCCCGCACTGGGTGCAGAGATTCCTTTCTTTTTTTTTTTTTTTCTCCCCCCCCCCCCCCTCTAAAGATTGTATTGATTTATTTGGCAGACAGGGGTCATAAGTAGGCAGAGAGACACGCAGAGAGAGAGGAGGAAGCAGGCCCCCCGCGGAACGGAGAGCCCAATGTAGGGCTCGATCCCAGGACCCTGGGATCATGACCTCGGCCAAAGGCAGAGAACTTTAACCCACTGAGCCACCCAGGCGCCCCAAGGTGCAGAGATGACTTAATAAAAATCTTTAAAGACAGAAGAGGGGGGAGAGAAAGGAGAAGGAGTAGGGCCCCTGATAATAAAAGGCAAACACTAAGCTACTTGGCTAGAAGAAACCCTTAACCCTCCACAACCTTTGCCCCCTTCCCCAGCTGGGGGAGGGGCTCAGACTAATTTACTCATCTGTATTCTTTGATTGATTGATTGATTGATTGATTTGACAGAGAGAGAGAGAGAGAGAGAGAGATCACCAATAGGCCGAGAGGCGGTGGGGCCGGGCGGGGGGGGGGGGGGGGGGGGGGGCAGGCTCCCTACTGAGCAGAGAGCCCGATGTGGGGCTCGAACCCAGGACCCTGGGATCATGATCTGAGCCGAAGGTGGAGGCTTAACCCACTGAGCCACCCAGGTGCCCCTCACGTGTATTCTTGGATGCCCACCGATGCCAGGTCAATTTGAGAGAGAATGAGACTATTGGGTTAGACTCTACTGTTACTATTCCTTACAAGTGTACTTGGGGATAAAATCAATGATGCCATATGGTACCAAACCGTGTAGAGAAATATCCAAGCCCTCAGAGAGGGAACTCTCTCTGAGACCCCCACCATTGGCACTAGGGACCAAAAATTGCGATCTGCCCTGTCTCAGATCCTTCCATTCCAAAGCCTCCACTGCACCCTCATTCAGCTTGAAGCAGTTATAGAAGGCAGACCTCTGCCCCTGTTCCATAGCAATGGAATGAAGGATTGACCATGGGGAATGATAACAGGGGAAAACAGAGCATGTCTGACTCCCTGTTGTTTCTAGTCCCTTTTAACCTACAGGGGAAAAGCCTCTGTTGAGCCCGGCACATAGGCATGTTACCGCTAAGATGTACAGAAACTTCTTTACCATAAACCTACCTCCCCTGAGGAAATAAAAGAATAGCCACAGCATAACTTGACAGGGGTGGTGGGAGGGATGGATGGAAACCATGCCCCATAAGGTAAATGGGCTGATGCTGGCTGAAAGCTCCAAGCCTGTTTTTCAGAAAATTGGTTCCCCCTACTGAGCTACCGTCTCGTTTCAGGCCTTGCTACCAAATACCAGGCATCTCTGCAGAAGTCTGGACTGAAGGTCGACGGATGGGGCTGCAGCTTATCAACAAGCACGGCCCTGATACTCCTTACCTGAGAGAAGGAGCCTGAGACCCCGTTCCGGTTAGACCAGCTCTCACAGCATGCCCACAGCCCCTTCTCCTTCTCCTAAGGTAACCTCCTGACATAAGGGACTCAATGATCCTCCTTCTCAGGTAAGTCTCCACCCCAAAGTAAACATGGGGATAGAGGGTCCATAGGATGTTTCCCCACTGTGCAGGCTCCATCGTTCCCCGTGAATAATCGTTCATGTCCCTGCCCTTTTTCTTTTGAAGTTTGATTGTTATTTAGTAAGTTAGTTGGTTATTTCAGAGAGAGAGAGAGAGAGAGAGAGAGAGAGAGCGCGCGAGAGCGCGAGCGAGCGCACACGCATGAACACACGAGTGGGGGGAGGGACAGAGGGAGAGGGAGAAGACTCCCCACTGAGCAGGGAGCCCCAGAGGGGCAGGGCTCAGTCTCAGTACCCTGAGATCATGACCTGAGCTGAAGGCAGACGCTTCATAGACTGCGGCGCCCCTCCATTCCTTTTTTTTTGGGGGGGGGGGAGAACAACATGACATACTTTTATGTTTTAAAAAATTCCATTCATTCATTCATTTTCCATTATCTGTGGACCCAATGCAGGGCTTGAACTCATGATCCTGACTGAGATCAGATTCACAGTCCTGTGCTCTTTTGACTGAGCCAGCCAGGTGCTCCCTCCAGTGCATTTTTTTAAACAACCCAGGGATCAAGGCTCGGAGTGACCATTTGCCCAATGAGACCCACACTCACCCCTCTGTGCAGAGGTGCTATCTGTGGAGCTGGTTTATGGTTCCCCATCTTCCCTCCTTCTTTTAGTGGACAGAAAGTGGCGTGTGAAACAGCCAGTGGCTATGTGGAAATGAGACAGAGGGTTTCCCTTGGAAAGCAGGTGGGAGAGGGAGGACCGGTCGAGGGATAATCAATCAACTGTTCCCGTCGCCTTAGAGGAGTGGGCTTGCTCGGCCCTGTAACTCGGTGGATGAGTGAGAACTGTCCCCTGTCAGGCCACTCTTAAGCTCTTATCCCTTATCACTCCATGCCTGTGTTTGCCTTCTGACCCCTAAGACACCAGCGTCATCAGTCCATGCCTGTGTTTGGCCTCTCCGTCCTAAGACACCACCATCCTGTGTTTCCTGTCCCTCTCCGACTGACCCAGCCACACCATGCCACACCCTCCTACCTGCACCACCCCCCCCCCCCCTTGGAAGGCTTTCAGGTCAGACGTCATCCTCCACATCCATGATTCCCAAAGGGTTTACCGGCATTTCCTGGGTTAGGAAAAGGAGGGGACTCTTTTTGCCCCCAGATAAGGTCAGCTCTTGAGACACGCTCTGTCTCCTTCCCCCTTGCCTCCTCCCTCCCGAAGTTTGCAAGCCACAGCCTAAGGGTTGGGGGATTTGAAGCACGCCATTCAAAGGAGAGAAGCCCCAGGCTCTGACTTTAACAGAAAACTTTCTGCATTTGAATGAAACGATTTGATTGAATGAGGCCCATGAGAATGGATCACCCTGAACCTCCCTTCAGCGGTCCTCCCATCCCCCACGCCCCACCCCTGCCGTCTTCAGGTCGAATGGAGAGCAGTAGGCTGGGGGTGGGGATGGCGGGGGGGAGGGGGGGAGGGGGTGTGGCGGGCGTGGTGGTGGTGGTGGTGGTGGTGGTGGTGCTGTTCATCCTAAGTAGTGAACGAGGCCCCGGGTCCCTAGGAAAAAAGTCACGGTCGGGTACAGATGAGTTGGTCTCTCAGGCAAAGTGGTCCAACTGTGGGCAACAGTTCTGTGGATGAGGGGAGATTTTTTTCTGGGATCATGCTCACATAGACGTCCCCGGCTGAGAAGAGGGCAGGGGGAGCCCTGGTAGGGGGAGGCGGACCCAGATCCGGAGCTCTGGACTATAGCTACTGCCTGCCCCCGGGTTGGGGGGGGTGGGGGGGTGGGGGCTGAGGGTGGTGGGGTCCGCTCACGCTGACTCCTGCAGCTCAATTCATTCTGGGAACCTTCTATTTTTTTCTGCGGAGGTGCCAGGTGCTGCGACGGCCAAAGCTCAACTCTTCTCTTTGCCTAGTTCTTTTTTTTTTTTTTTTTTTTAAAGATTTTATTTATTTATTTGACAGAGAGAGATCACAAGCAGGCAGAGAGGCAGGCAGAGAGAGTGAGAGGGAAGCAGGCTCCCTGCCGAGCAGAGAGCCCGATGCGGGACTCGATCCCAGGATCCTGAAATCATGACCCGAGCCGAAGGCAGCGGCCCAAACCACTGAGCCACCCAGGCGCCCCATTTTTTTTTTTTTTTAATATTTTATTTATTTGACAGAGAGAAATCACAACTAGACAGAGAGGCAGGCAGAGAGAGAGAAGGAGGCAGGTTCCCCGCGGAGCAGAGAGCCTGATGCGGGGCTCGATCCCAGGACCCTGAGACCATGACCTGAGCCGAAGGCAGAGGCTTTAACCCACTGAGCCACCCAGGCGCCCCTCTTTGCCTAGTTCTTAAAAGGCCTGATTCTCCTGTCTTCCTGGTAGAGGGACCGAGCCACACCCTCCCATCCTGCCGGACACCCCGTGCAAATACTTCCACTTGAAGAGGGCTTTCACCTCGTTCCGAAAGTAAACAAACTACACCCACCCACACCCATCCCGTGGTCACCAATCCCTAAAACCAACCCACAGAAACCCAGCGGGTCTTCTGCAGCCCAAGGGTGCTTTAGAGAGTCACTCTCTTCAACACACCTTAGGCTCAAGGACGTGCTGCTGTCTCTCTTTCTCTGGCACAATTCCATCCAGGGATGAGCCTCGTACTGTATCGGCAAGATACAGTGCTCCTGGGAGCCGGGGACAGCAGACAACACTCACCGGATGATAGCACCCTACCTTTGGAATGACGTCCATACCTAAGCATGGTCTCTGGAAATCTTTGACATTGGCGTGCCTCTGCCGAGATCATTGCTTGGGACACTCCAGCCTCTAGAGCCGATCTTGTCTATGTTCCTCTGACCGTTACTTGCCCTTACTGTTCGCCTGATATTTTGCCTGATTGTTTATGGAGAGATTATATCCCTTCTGGCAAGAGCTGAATGTGAATCCTCTGCTCACCCCACCA
Organism: Meles meles; assembly: GCF_922984935.1. NCBI lineage: Eukaryota > Metazoa > Chordata > Mammalia > Carnivora > Mustelidae > Meles > Meles meles. Next base: position 8,770 of record NW_025721502.1, read on the forward strand.
TGGAGAAGAATATGCACAGGCCCACACCCCTCTTCTCCTTCTCCACCATGTTGATGGAAAATGTGGGCCGCCCTCCCTCCGTCCTGTCAAAACCCAAACCTGAGATAAGGTTTAGATGTAAAGGAAACCAGAATACTGTGTTGAACTACAGACACTTCTTTTTTTTTTTTTTTTTTTAGATTTTATTTACTTATTTGACAGACAGAGATCACAAGTAGGAAGAGAAGCAGGCAGAGAGAGAGAGGAGGAAGCAGGCTCCCTGTGAGCAGAGAGCCTGATGCGGGGCTCGACCCCAGGACCCTGGGATCTTGACCTGAGCCGAAGGCAGAGGCTTAACCCACTGAGCCACCCAGGCGCCCCAACTACAGACACTTCTAAAACGTAGCAGCAGGGGCGCCTGGGTGGCTCAGTGGTTTAGGCCACTGCCTTCGGCTCAGGTCATGATCTCAGGGTCCTGGGATCGAGTCCCGCATCGGGCTCTCTGCTCGGCAGGGAGCCTGCTTCCCTCTCACTCTCTCTGCTTGCCTCTCTGCCTACTTGTGATCTCTCTCTGTCAAATAAATAAATAAAATCTTAAAAAAAAATAAAATATTTAAAACGTAGCAGCAGCATCAGCAGCAGCAGCAGAAAACACACACACCCCCCCCCCCCAACTGCAGGTGCAAGGAGGGAGAGATAACTCTCCCCCCTTTCTCCCCTGAAGCATCCTCTGCCCATTCCCCTGGGAGATGTCTCCCCTATCGCAGAAGGGGGAGTGAGTGACATCCTTTTTTCTTTCTTTCTTTCTTTCTTTCTTTCTTTCTTTCTTTCTTTCTTTCTTTCTTCTTCTTCTTCTTCTTCTTCTTCTTCTTCTTCTTCTTCTTCTTCTTTTTTGAGTGAGTGAGTGAGTGAGAGAGGGGGGGGGAACACACACACACACGCATGTATATATGTATATACGCACATATATGTATATGTGTACACACACGCACGCACACACATCTATTCTGGGCGTGCGGAAGCAGGGGGAGGGGCAGGGCAGGCAGAGGGAGAGGGAGAAGCAGGCTCCCCGCTGAGCAAGGAGCCTGAAGTGGGACTCGATCCCAGGAATGTGGGATCAGGACCTGAGCCAAAGGCAGCCGCTTACCCTTAAGGGACTAAGCCACCCAGATACCCTGTGAGGGACATTCTTATCTTCAAGGACAGGAAGTTGAGAATGAACATGAGAATTCTGGACAAACTGATCTTGTTTGTTTGTTTGTTTGTTTGTTTCTTTCTTTCTTTCTTTCCTCCAAAATCGTGTGTTCTTGTAGACTCCCCACACAGTGTAGTTACTCTGCCACAATCGCCTCTTCTTTTTTTTTTTTTTTTTTTTTAAGATTTATTTATTTATTTGACAGAGAGAGAGATCACAAGTAGGCAGAGAGGCAGGCAGAGAGAGAGGAGGAAGCAGTCTCCCTGCAGAGCAGAGAGCCCGATGCGGGGCTCGATCCCAGGACCCTGAGATCATGACCTGAGCCGAAGGCAGCGGCTTAATCCACTGAGCCACCCAGGCGCCCCACAATCGCCTCTTCTTGTTCAACCCAATATACCAGCAACTAGGATTTGCTCCTTCTCAGGGTCTGGCTTTCCTCGGGAGGGCTTTTTCATGGGACACTTTTAGGAAACAAATTTGTAGGCTCCTTTTCCTGTTACTCTGTCTCATGTCAATGTCATCCTTAGGGTCTGCCACCAACCCTGAGGTCTTCCTTTCCAGCATCTTTGAATCCTCCCTCCTTCATGACCTCGTTCCTTCCGTGCACAGCCCTCCGCTCGGCTCCCGTGCCCCCCCCCCCCCCACCAAGGCCAGACATATGGGTGATGGCCTCTCCAAGCTAAACATACTCTTACTGTATGACACAGCAATCCTGCTCCTTGGTATGCATCGATGACCCAAACGAGTTGAAGATGGATGTCTGCACAGAAACCGACACGCAGACGTTCACGGCCCCTTCACTAGGAACGGCTTGAACCTGGAGGCAATCAAGAAGTCCCTCAGGAGGAGAATGGATCCAGAGACTGGGGTACATCCAGGCCACGAAAGAAATGGCTCTCGGGGCTTTGGAAAGAGATGAGCGAGCTCTGGGGAGCTATGGGGAGCCAGGTAGGGAAACTCCCGCGTGTCTTGCTGACTGAGAGAAGCCGGTCAGAAGAGAAGAGGTGAACCCACCTCACGGTTCCAACTCCATGTGACATGCTGAAGGAGGCCAAACGATGGAGAGGGTCACGAGATCAGTAGGCTGGAGAGCCGAGTATGAACTGTAGCAGACAGCATCATGGACGGACAGGTGTGGGCAGAGGGTTTCTCCCCCTCTTGGACCAGGTTTGGCTTCAAAGGAGTGCAGCCCAAATTGGAACCAAAGGAGGCAGGATGCTTCCCGAAAAATCTCAAGGAAAAGTACTGCAAGCAACAGGAATAGCTACTGGTCAGGCTCTGGAGGAAAGGGTGGAGAGATTCAGCCCGTTGGCCTGAAAGTTGGCGGTAACTGTCTTCTCCCAGAATATGGAGGCATCGGAGTAGTTCTAGATGACGTGGAGTATTTTCTTACTTAGGGACGGTGACATTCTGAGGAAATATAGAGACTGAAAAAAAATCATGATTGCGATGGCATCCCGTGAAACTACTCAGTCCACTGAAGTGGTGAAATCTTGCCCCGTGTGAGTAATTTCCATGGCAGGCAGGCGAAAGGGACAACAAAGATCCATCGGCTGCCAGGGGTTTTGGTGGGGGTGGAGGGTGTGGGGTGGGGGGGTGGGGGGGAGGGTGCAGGTGGGTGGGTAGGGTGACTAGGCAGAGCACAGAGGATTTTTAAGGCGGTGGAACCATTCAGAGAGCTACTGTGGTGGTGAGATACCTTTGTCGAAACCCACAGAAGGAGGGGTGCCTGGGTGGCTCAGTGAGTCAAGTCTCTGCCTTCGGCTCTGGTCATGACCTCCGGGTCCTGGGATCGAGCCCCGAATCGGGCTCTCTGCTTGGCGGGGAGCCTGCTTTCCCCTTTCTCTCTGCCTACTTGTGATCTGTCTGTCTGTCTGTCTGTCTGTCTGTCCGTCCGTCTCTCTCTCTCTCTCTCTCTCTCTCTGTCAAATAAATAAATAAAATCGTTATAAAAAGGAAAACAAAACCCCAGAGAATGGACAATGTTGGGCTCTGAGTGGGTGATGATGATGCCTCAGTGTGGATTCATCCCTTGTAAGCGATACACCAGGTTTGCCACGGATGGTCGGTTGGTCGGTAGGCTTCTGGGGGAGTGGGAAGCTCTCAGGGAGCAGGCCTGTGCCTCTGAGTGTTGGGGGGCGGGGCAGGGGCCAGTGAGCCGTGACCGATGGCAGAGCAGGTGCCCTGTGGGTACTGCCCGTATTCTCCAGTGAATTTGGCTGTGAACCCAAAACCACTCAGAATAAGTAAATAAGTAAGTAAGTAAGTGAATAAACAAATAAATACAAACAAAGGCCCATGAAACGTGCGTGCGCGCACGCGCGCACGCACACGCACACACACACACACACACACACACACACACACACACACACACACGAAGGAACAAACCCCAAAACAGACAGACAGGCAGACCGGATGTGGAGCTGCCGGGGAAATGGCCAAGCAAGAATTGCAGAGATGGGTTTGGTGCAAAAGGGTGCTTTTCTTACAGCACGGGGACAGGACCTGTGGGCAGAAAGAGCCGTGCTGGGATTGTGAGGGGTCACTGGTGATACGGTTTCCAGTTAGTGGGGGTTAGGGATGAGGTCAGTCTCCAAGGAATGTGTGTATGGTGCGAGCAAGGTCTCCGAGACCTTGCGGGGCTCCCCGCTGTCAAGGTGAGGTGAGTCCCTCTTGTTTTAGCCAAGCGTGAGTCATGGGACCCTTTCGATGTGTGTCTGTGGACCCCGTGTTGGAAGAGGGATGTTAGCCTATCGTGGGCATGGGTGGCTGTCGGAGTGAAGGGACACTGACTAGAGCGAATCCTCACGGGTAAAGCATGGAACGAAATCCTTGAGGGAGTTGTAGGGGTGTTCCACCCTCTATGTGTGTCAGGGATTCATCAGTGGGTTACAAGTGGTCAGGGGACCTCGCTGTTGCCTCCTTTCTCTTGCCTTGGCTCTCTTCATCTGGTCCGAGTGACATTCCAGGTGGACAATCTCCCTGCTGGGGTGGGGGTGTTTGGTCGTGGTGGTGGACACACATTCTCCTCTACCTGCTTAGGGTCTGTGGCTGGGCCTAGGATGGCGACCGACAGAAGAGGTTCCCTGGAGAAGGGCATCCAACCGTGGGTAGGTGTTTGCCTGCCCAGGGGCGCCTTCCCAAGGGCCTAAAGACGGGGACTCGAGGGGTGCCTGGGTGGTTCGGTAGGTTGGGCCTCCGCCTTCCACTCAGGTCATGATCTCCGGGTCCTGGGATCGAGCCCTGCATCGGGCTCTCTGCTCGATGGGGAGCTTGCTTCCCGCCCCCCCCCCCGGCCCCCCCTCTCTGCCTACTTGTGATCTCTGTCTCTCCAATAAGTCAATAAGATAAAATCTTAAAAAAAAGAAGAAAAGAAAAGAAAAGAAAAATGAAAGACAAGACAAGACAAGACAAGACAAGACAAGACAAGACAAGACAGGGACTCGATCCACGAAGAACGGACAAGACCAGGGGGTTTGGGCAAGGGGCAGGCAGGCCGTGGCAAAGACAGCCCCGGGAGGACGGGGGTGGGGGTGGGGGTGGGGGGTGGGGGGGCCTGGTTGAAGAAGTTTCATCGACATGGACGGTTCAGACCCTAATTCTCTGGCTCCCCTCTCCTGTCTCTGGTGATGGAGGCTGGCTTTCTGCTTCCTGGTTCCTACAAGGAGTGGAATTTGAGATAACTGACGTGCCACAGTGGGCACCTTTTCGGGGTGACAGGTTCTGGTTTCCTTCAGGGCAGTCTGGGGAAGTGGCTCACGGGTGGGTCCTGGTTCCTCGGGAATCCCTCTCCCCATCCCTGGTCCCGCCAGCCATCGCTGGCTCCTCTCTTTCCGGCCATTCCCGGGGCTCCTCCGCAGCGGCAGGGTGCCTGGGCATAGGCTCCTGGGCCTGGGTGTTGAAAAGAAAATCGGAAGTTTCCCTGCCATTCGACCCTGGGCCCTGCAGAGTTTGTCCTTGCTACGGTTCTTCTGTCTTTCTTTTTCTTTTTCTTTTTTTTTTTTTAAGATTTATTTATTTATCTGACAGACAGAGATCACAAGCAGGCAGAGAGGCAGGCAGAGAGAGAGCAGGAAGCAGGCCTCCTGCTGAGCAGAGAGCCCGAGGTGGGGCTCGATCCCAGGACCCTGGGATCATGACCTGAGCCGAAGGCAGAGGCTTTAACCCACGGAGCCACCCAGGCGCCCCTTCTTCTGTCTTTTTAATCGCCTCTGGGATGATCAGGGATGGACTCCCTGCCTCTCAACCCCAGACTTCATGTCCCTTTGGAATTAGACATAAAACGGCCTCGCTGGTTTTCTGAGTCGGTGGCCTTGTCGTAGACACGACCTGCTCGAAGGGACCTGACCCTGAAAATCTTGGATTTCTTCCTTGCCCTTGGCTGTGTGGCAGACTTCCCATACGGAATGGATTGTACACCCCCCCACCCCCCCCACCCCCGTTCTCCTAGTGACCCTGATCCGACCTCTGGGAGCGTTTCCTCATTTTGTCTCTCTCTGAGCAACACCCTCTACCACTACCACCACCCCCCCCCCCCACCTCCCACTCCCGGCTGATCCCTCAGGCCTCTGTGTGTCCTTTGCCCTTGGGTCCCCTTCAGAGGGTGTTTCACAGAGTCTAGGGTTTTAATTTTGGTGACTTCCAACCCCTCCGTTTCTTTTTTTTACGGATCGCGCCTCAGGTGTCCAGTCTTAAACCCTCTTTGCCTGGCCCTAGATCCCCAGCTTTCCCCCTAGAATCCTCCCCCAACACACACACACACACACACACACACACACACACACACACACACACACGTGTGTTCCGGTGTTCTGTTTCCCATGGAAGTGTGAGATCCGTTTGGAGTTCACATTTGTAGGAGGGGTGAGATCTGCCTGTTTGGATGGAAGCTTTCCTCTTCCTCTTTCTTTCTTTCTTTCTTTCTTTCTTTTCCCTCCTTAAAAAAGAATGTTGTTGTTGTTGTTGTTGGTGGTGGTGGTGGTGGTGGTGGTAGGGAGGGAGGACGAAGGAAGGAAGGAGCGAAGGACCCGAAAGGAGGGTCAGGGAGAGGGAGGTGAGAAGCAGAGTCTCTGCTGAGTAGGGAGCCCCAGTGGATGGATGCGGGGCTCGATCCCAGGACCCAGAGATCATGACCTGAGCTAAAGGCAGAGACGTTTCACCGACCGAGCCACTCAGGCACCCCAGTTGTCTTGTTTCTTTGCCTGCCTGCCTGCCTGCATGTTGGGTCTGTGGATGTCTGATGACTGACTGTCCTCTGATTTCGTGGGGAGGTGGGCCATGTTTCCTCCTTTGAACGGCCTTTGCGCTTGGGCATATCTCTTTCGGTATCTGTTCCGTGCCATCGATTCATCGACCGACCGACCGTGTCTGTCTGTCTGCCAACATCGCAGGGTCTCCATGGCCTCTGCAAAGAAAGCATTCGACCAGGGGCGACTTTATTTCCGATTTTTGCTTTGTTTTCCTTTGTTGTGTTTGACAGACATCGCCATAGCGGTTCAAATTTCTTGGGCGTGTCAGCTCTGTACACCCACCCAGGGTGGCCCTGGAACTCAGGACCCCCACAGATCAAGAGTTGCCTTCCTTGGGGGTCCTCCGGACCGAGCCAGCTAGGTGCCCTGAAAGACGTGTCCTTGAAACACAGGTGTGAAGTCTGCGCCCATGAACTTTGCACTGGGAAACCTTATTTGGATCGTCACACTCTTGGGGAAATACTGCTGAAAGAACGTCGTGTAGCCAACGATGGAGGAACCGACTTGGGAGGAAAACCTTCTTTTCCAGGTTCTGCTGTTTGGTCAATTCTCTCGACTCAATAGGGGCCCAGCCTTCAGAGTCACAGTATTTGCTTGATGTCTCTCTTGTCTGCGTTTTCCTCGTGTACTTTTATAGTGAGTGCTCCGGATGGATGGTTGACAGAGAACAGTTTACATCCCGGGGCATGTGTGTGTGTGTGTGTGTGTGTGTGTGTGTGTGTGTGTGTGTGAGAGAGAGAGAGAGAGAGAGAGAGAGAGAGAGAGAGGGAGGGAGAGGTGTGTGTGTGGGGGGGGGGGCACGGCGGGGGTGAGATGGGTAGGGATTGTTGCAAAGTGGGATCAGGGATTCACGGAGGTGAGAAGGCGGCAAAGAGAAAGGCTTGGAAAGGAAGCCATGAAAAAGCCCATGTTCAAATGGTGAAGTTTCATGGGAGAAGAGTTACCTCTAATCAAAGGCATTCTTGCTGGACAGTAGCTTCTGCCCTCTCCGCTGGGGGATAGGAGGGCCAAGGTTTTGAAAGGTTCCTCCTGGGCTTTTGTAAAGCACAAAAGCGCCAGAGCACCTAGACAGGATGCTGCTGCTCTGTTGCCCTCTAGTGTCCTCTCCCCCTGCCACCGCTGTTTCTGTTTTCCTCTGACCCCACTTCCTGCCCAGGGGTGTTTATCTTGGATAGATAATGCTGCTGCTGCTGCTGCTGCTGCGCGCGCGCGTGCGTGCGTGCGTGCGTGTGTGTGTGTGTGTGTGTGTGTCTTCAAGGTTTTATATTTTTAGGTAATCTCTCCACCCATCCATCCAGCGTGGTGCTGGAACTCAGGACCCCCCCCCCCCCCCCCCCCGCAGGTCAAGAGTCGCAGTCGTGTGGTCCTCAGAGGGAGCCAGTCAGGCGCCCCGAGATACGTGTACTTGAAAATCCAGCAAACAAAGAAAAGAACCAACGAATAAAGTTTTTTGTTTTTTGTTTTTTTTTCCTTCACAGGCCGGGGGAAGTTCTACGCCTTGTCCCCCCCCCGCCACACATCAGGGGATAGTTAGTTCATCATCAATATTTACCTCTTCTCAAGCACCGGCCCCTCCCCTCCCCGCCCCGCCCCGCCCCGCCCCGCCCCGCCGCCGTGTCCTAGAGTTGGACCGCGCGGCTGTTCCGGAACTGGATTTCTTCAGTGAATGGCTATTTTAACTCTCTCTCTCTCTCTCTCTCTCTCTCTCTCTCTCTCCCTCCCTGTTTTTTTTTTTTTTTTCTTCAAGATTTTATTTGTTTGACAGAGAGAGGTCACAAGTAGGCAGAGAGACAGACAGAGAGAGAGGGGGAAGCAGGCTTCCCGCTGAGCAGAGAGTCTGATGTGGGGCTCGATCCCAGGACCCTGAGACCATGACCTGAGCTGAAGGCAGAGGCTTCACCCCCTGAGCCACCCAGGCACCCCTATTTTAACTCTCTTCCTCCCCATTCCGTGCCGCCTCCCTGCCGTCCCACCCCCCCTCCACTGCCCCCCACCCCCGCCCCGGGGTTTATTCCGCTTTTGGTCACGGATGCCACGACCCTGCCTTGGCACCGATGTTCCCCACAGCTGTTTGTTGTCCTTAGACATCATCGTGGTACGGGCAGAGACAGGTTCAGTGAGCACCTTTCTGGGGGTGTGTGTCAGTCACCCCCTTTCCGTCCTCCCGAGGTGTCATCGTTGGCTTCAGAGTAGACCTCCTGCCCTTGAAATGCTAGGAAAAAAACGGTTCATCCGTTGTTGGTTTAGGAGTGCGCGCGTGTGGGATGCCTGGGGGGGGGGGGGCCTCAGTAGATGAAGCCTCTGCCTTCAGCTCAGGTCACGATCTCAGGGTCTTGGGATCGAGTCCCGCATCGGGCTCTCTGCTGGACAGGGAGGCTACTTCCTCCTCTCTGTCTCTCTGCCTGCTCGTGATCTCTGTCTGTCAAATAAATAAATAAAATCTTCAACAACAACAACAACAACAACAACAACAACAACAACAACAACAACAACATTAAAGGAGTACTCGCGTGGGTCTCGGTTTTACAGTCCCTGCCCGGGGACATTTGTCTAAGTCCTCCCGGAGGCCCGGGCGCCCGCTTGCTCACATGCCACAGTGGGAAGCTGGTGCCTCCAGGCCTGCCGGGCCGCCGGGGGTGGGGGTGGGGTGGGGTGGGTGGGTGGTGTGTGTGTGTGTGTGTGTGTGTGTGTGTGTGTGTGTGTCCCCCGTGGCGAATCGGGCCCCCCCCTTCCGGCGGCAGCGGCCCGGACGCGTTCCCCAAGTCTCCCCTGGGCGAGCTGGAGTCGCGCCGTGCCTGCCGTGAGCTGCCGAGGCTGACGCCCCGGGGCCGCGCGCCCCTCCGAAGTGGGCCGGGAGGGGATCGGGCGGCCTGGCGGCCGGCCTCGCGACTGTCACTGGCCCTGCGTTCCGGATCTGCCTCGGTGTCTTTCGTGGCGGTTGTCTGGCGGCACCTGGCGGCCGCTTTTATATAGCGTCTCCCCGCCGGAACGTGGGCGATGTCGGCAAGGGATGGCATTTGGCCGCGGTCCCCAAGCTGGAGTTCCGGGAGGCCGGCGACACTAGAGCGATCGTCCCCGCGGTCTCTGGGGCGTCGGCGCGCGATCGGCTCGCGGGAGATTGAAACCCCAGGTATATGGGGGAGCAGCGGCGCCGCCCCCGCCGTCGCCGCCTTCTCCTCCTCCTGGCTCTCGCGGAGGGGTGTTGGGGGCTTCCTGGAGGGGTCGACCAGCACCCGCCGGTGCCCCCTCCTCCGCCCGCCTGCCCGCCGGCGTGGGAATGGGAGACAGTGTGTGCGTGCGGTGCGAGGACGCCGTTCGGCCTGTGGCTCTGGTCGTTCATCGGGCCTTCCGTGTCCCACGTGTCCCTTGTGTCCCGTGTCACACTCGGGCGGTTGGGGACCGGCCCGAGCCTCGCCGGGAAGCCGGTGGATGGCGCGAGGGGTCCGTCCGCGGGCACGCGTGGGGTCCTGGTCGTCGCCCCCGATTTTCTCACCAAGTTTTCCGAGGCCCGCTGCGTAAGGTGGGGACCGGCTCGGACCGGCTCGGACCGGGCCGGGCCGGCCGTGCGGGCGGCGCCACGCCGCGAGGGGAGGCACGGGCCGCGATGTCCATGGAGGTCGGGCCATCAGGGGGCGCCTCCGCGGGTCCGCCCCCTCTCCCAGTCCCAGCCCGGGAGCCGGCGACCGCTCGGACCGGCTCGGACCGGCTCGGACCGGCTCGGACCGGGCCGTGGCGGCCGTGCGGCGCCACGCGGCGAGTGGAGGCACGGGCCGCGAGGGAGAGGGAGAGGGAGAAGGAGGCGAGGGCCGGCAGGTCCCTCCGCAGAACTTGATTTTTTTTTGAGGGCCGGCAGGTCCCTCCGCAGAACTTGATGATTTTTTTTTTGAGGGCCGGCAGGTCCCCTCCGCAGAACTTGATTTTTTTTGAGGGCCGGCAGGTCCCTCCGCAGAACTTGATTTTTTTTTTGAGGGCCGGCAGGTCCCTCCGCAGAACTTGATTTTTTTTGAGGGCCGGCAGGTCCCTCCGCAGAACTTGATTTTTTTTTTGAGGGCCGGCAGGTCCCTCCGCAGAACTTGATTTTTTTTGAGGGCCGGCGGGTCCCTCCGCAGAACTTGATTTTTTTTTGAGGGCCGGCAGGTCCCCTCCGCAGAACTTGATTTTTTTTTTGAGGGCCGGCAGGTCCCTCCGCAGAACTTGATTTTTTTTGAGGGCTGGCGGGTCCCTCCGCAGAACTTGATTTTTTTTTGAGGGCCGGCAGGTCCCCTCCGCAGAACTTGATTTTTTTTTTGAGGGCCGGCAGGTCCCTCCGCAGAACTTGATTTTTTTTTGAGGGCCGGCAGGTCCCCTCCGCAGAACTTGATTTTTTTTTTGAGGGCCGGCAGGTCCCCTCCGCAGAACTTGATTTTTTTTTTTTTGAGGGCCGGCGGGTCCCTCCGCAGAACTTGATTTTTTTTGAGGGCCGGCGGGTCCCTCCGCAGAACTTGATTTTTTTTTGAGGGCCGGCAGGTCCCCTCCGCAGAACTTGATTTTTTTTTTGAGGGCCGGCAGGTCCCTCCGCAGAACTTGATTTTTTTTGAGGGCTGGCGGGTCCCTCCGCAGAACTTGATTTTTTTTTGAGGGCCGGCAGGTCCCCTCCGCAGAACTTGATTTTTTTTTTGAGGGCCGGCAGGTCCCTCCGCAGAACTTGATTTTTTTTTGAGGGCCGGCAGGTCCCCTCCGCAGAACTTGATTTTTTTTTTGAGGGCCGGCAGGTCCCCTCCGCAGAACTTGATTTTTTTTTTTTTGAGGGCCGGCGGGTCCCTCCGCAGAACTTGATTTTTTTTGAGGGCCGGCGGGTCCCTCCGCAGAACTTGATTTTTTTTTGAGGGCCGGCGGGTCCCTCCGCAGAACTTGATTTTTTTTTTTGAGGGCCGGCGGGTCCCCTCCGCAGAACTTGATTTTTTTTGAGGGCCGGCGGGTCCCTCCGCAGAACTTGATTTTTTTTCTAAGTCCCGACTTGGGGACGACAGGCGGACCAGGGGAGGAGCTACCCGGCCAGGCCCGGGCGGCTCCACCTCCCTCGAGTCCGTGGTCGGTCCCGGCTGCCCGCTCCCCCACGCTCCAGGGGGTCGACCAGATGGCCCTGGGGGTTCCGTGGGGCGCCCCCCCCCCCCCGCTCTTTGCAGGGTAATGGAGCAGTGTTTGGGGCCAGTGGCCAGGCCACGGTCCCACGAGGTCCCGGTGACCCGTGGCTAGGCCCCGCCAGATGGCGTAGCTATTTTGTCCCCGGAAAGGAGCAGGTTTTGTTGCCAGGTAGGTGCTGACACGCTGTTTGAGTGACTCGCCTTAGCGATGTGGGCCTCTGGGTGCGTGCGGGGCTCTGGGCTTGGCCGTGGTGCCAAATCCGGCTCGGCCCTCGCTCGTTGGAGCCGTCCGCGTGGGCCTGTGCGCCGGCTCTCGTGCCCCCAGCTGGTCCCGGGCTGTGGTGCCACCTCTGGTCTCCAGCACCCGAGGGCGGCGTGGGCAAGTGGCGTGGGTCCTTTATCCCGTTCACTCCACGCTGTGGGCGCCCGGCTGCGGCCGTGGTAACCCCCGCTCCGTTCCGCAAGGCTCCGTGCCACGTGTCAGGCGTTCTCCTTGGGTTGCCCGGCTGCTCTTGCCCTGGGCTCGAGGGGTGCCGGCGAGGCTGAAAGCAGGTCCCTCTGGTCGGTTGTCGTCGCCAGGCGTTTCCCCCCTTGGGTTCCTCCTTGGGCACGTTTTCGCTGATCGATGTGGTGATGTCGCGTTCTCCCGGGCCGGGTCTAAGCCGCGTCAGACGAGGGACGGACATTCATGGCGAATGGGACCGCTCTTCTCGTTCTGCCCGTGGGCCCCTCGCTCCTCCTCCTCCTCTGCCACCCGCTGCCGTGGGGGGGTGTTGAGGGGAGGGTGCGGGGGGGTTTGTGGGCTCCGGCCCGACTCTGCTTTCCCACGGTTCTCGCCTCAGGGCGCCCGTGGGTGTGGGGTCCAGCTGACGCAGCGGACACTCTCGCTTGCCGCTCTCGGCTCCTTCACGCGGGGTGAGCCGCCCTCCCTGTGTCGGGGAGGGCCATCCCGAGGCCGCGCTGCTCACCGCCCGGGCGTGCTGAGCGCGTGGCGCCTGGCCCTCTGTGGTGCCCCTGGAGCGCTCCAGGTTGTCTCAGGTGCCTGAGGCCGAGCGGTGGCGTCGTTTCCCGTTCCCAGCGACCCCCTCGGGCTGCCGCTGTCGGTGGTGTGTCCGGAGAGCGGGTGGTGGAAGTCGGTAAGGGAGGCCCACCCGCCCCCCTCTGTGGGGGTGCGGGCACCTCGTCGTCCTCTGGTGCGCGTCGTGCCAGGGCGGTGTGTGTGGACAGGACTTGGTGGGGCGTGTGAGTGACCGCGCCGGGCCGAGCCAGCGCTGCGGCGCCTGGCCAGCCGAGGGCTGCTGCTTCTCTTTGCCCGGCATGCCGTGCCCGTCTCCGCTCCTCTCGTGGCCTCGGTGTGGAGGCCTGAGGTCCCTTCCGGGCGGGGATGGGAGCATGGCGTGCGTAGAAGAGGCAAAGGCGGTCCCCTCGTGGGGCTCTGGCCGCGGGTGCTCAGGATTGTCCTGGGCCTGTCCCTTGCCGCAGACCCACCCCCGCCCCCTCCCAGGCCCTGGAGGCCTTTGGGACGGCGTTTCCTTGGGCGGAGCCCGGTCAGGGGGACGAATGGGTGGGGGCGATGCGCCCTCGGTGAGAAAGCCTTCTCTAGCGATCCGAGAGGGTGCCTTGGGGTACCGGAACCCCCAGCCGCCGCCCCTCCTCTGCGCGTCGTGGCCACCGATGCGGGGTGACTACCGTCGCGTGTTGGGCAGAGCCCCCTCTCCGCGAGGGGTCTGCCGGCCCCGCGGTGGGGCCGAGCGTCGCTCTCTTGCCTACCGCGGCCTGCGCCTCCCCCCTCCGAGTCGGGGGAGGATCCCGCCGGGCCTGGCCGGCGTCTGGCGCGTGGGGCTCCCGCGTGCGTGCGAGTGCGAGAGCGTGCGCGCGCGCGGCCGCTCCCCCGCGGCGTGCGTCTCCTTGCTCTGCGCCGTGCGAGCGGCTGTCTGCCGCCCGCTCCCGTGCCGAGTCGCCGCCGGGGGTGACGTGCGGGCACGGGTCGGGCCGCTCTCGCCTGGGGGCGCTTCCCCCGGGTCGTGGCTCCGGGATGGAGCAGACGGACGGATGGAGGTTCAGACGGGCCCCCGCGCGGCGGGGGTCGCGTTGGGGCCCGGTTCTTGGCGGGGGAAGGTGCGCCAAGGGTGCTGAGGCCGGCCGGCGTCCCCGGGCGTCGCGGGACCGCTCTCGTGCTGGT
>NW_025721502.1:35000-42736 GCF_922984935.1 Meles meles
GGGTGTGCCCCGTGGTTCTCGCTCGGCCCGGTCCGCTGGGGGTCCCCACTCACGAACCGCCTCGCGCCTCGCGCCTGCTCTCTCTTTCTGGATGAATCCTGCCACATCCACAAGGACAGACGTCTCCTCTAGAGAAAAGGCAGAGGTGGGCACGACTCTCCCTGGACCGTGGGAGGACTCCCTGGACTCGGTTCCAGCACTTGTGGCCAAACGCTCTCCACGCGCACCGGACGGAGAGGACGAGGAGGAGGGAAGGGCGGGTTTCGCTTGGCAGACGTTTCTCCATGCGACGGGGGACCGTTCCCACGCGGGAATTCGCACCGTCCCGTGTCCCGGGCCTTGTGGGTGGGGGAACGTCAGGTCGCCTTCCAGATGGCCGGGGGCGCCCTTGCCTGGGCCGGGAACCGGGACGGCCCCGATGGGTTGGAAGGCAAGTGCGTCAGGAGCACGTCCCAGAGACGTGCAGCTGTCCCCATCCCAGGGGTAGTAGGAAAAGGATCCACAGAGCCCCCCCCCCCCCTTCGGCTAAAGGCGCGCTCGCGGTCTGGAAGGGCTACTGACCCGGGCGGAAGGGATGAGTGAGGCCTGGGAGTCGGGAAGGCAGGCACTCGGCCTCAGCCGCCCGGCGAGCCACAACCCAGACTCGGATTCACCGCAGTGCTGCTGCCGGTGCCGCTTTTGGGGCGCCGCCCGCCCGCTTGGTGGTCTCCTTTCTAGTGCCCATAGCAGGTCGACCAGATGGTCCAGCCATGGATGGAGGGAATTCGGAGCACACGGAGGTGAGTGACGGGGCGGGGTGGGGTGAGGGGGCCCGCGTGGGGCGCGCGCACGCGCGCGGAGCGTGTCCCGTGTCCGGGAAGGAACCTGAGAAAGGCCCGGAGGCGGGGAGGCGGGGTGTGGCAAGACCTTGGGCTCGGGCTTGGGCTTGGGCCTCGGGAGGCAGTCCAGAGGTGGGCGGAACTTGGCAGAGTTGGGTTTTGGTGGTGGTGGTACTGGTGCTGGTGCTGGTGCTGGTGCTGGTGCTGGTGCTGGTGCTGGTGAAGATTTGATTCATTGGACAGGGGGAGGAGAGGGAGGGAGGGAGGGAGGGAGGGAGAGAGAGAGAGAGAGCGCGCGTGCGCGAGCGGGGGTGCGGGGGGTGGGGGGGGAAGCGGAAGAGCGAGGGAGTGCCAGTCCAGAGGTGGGCGGAACTTGGCAGAGTTGGGTTTTGGTGGGTGGTGGTGGTGGTGCTGGTGCTGGTGCTGGTGCTGGTGCTGGTGCTGGTGCTGGTGCTGGTGCTGGTGCTGGTGCTGGTGAAGATTTGATTCATTGGACAGGGCGGGGAGGAGAGGGAGGGAGGGAGGGAGGGAGGGAGGGAGGGCGAGCGCGCGCGCGCGTGCGCGAGCGGGGGTGCGGGGGGGGTGGGGGGGAAGCGGAAGAGCGAGGGAGTGCGCATGCGGGCAAGGCCGCTGCAGGCAGCGGGAAAGGGAGAGGCAGGCTTTCCACCGAGGAGGGAGCCCGATGTGGGGTTCCATCCCAGGACCGTGGGATCGTGACCCGGGCCGAAGGCGGCCGGCCGCCCAACCGACTGAGCCACGGACGCACCCCGGACGGACCTAGGAACAGTTGTAGTGACGTGATTTTTTTTGGAAGATTTTATGGATCGATTGGACAGACGGAGATCACAAGTAGGCAGAGAGAGAGGAGGGGGCTCCTCCTCCGAGCAGAGAGCCCGATGCTGGGCTCGAACCCAGGACCCTGGGATCATACCCTGAGCCGAAAGCAGAGGCTTTCACTCACGGAGCCACCCAGGCGCCCCTAGTGCCATGATGTGGACGGATCGTTGGAGACATGGGAACCGGTGTTCTTCTCGAAGCGCCTTCTGCACCGTCACTTCCACAGACCTGAACCTTTAAGGTGGACCTGGGGAGACCACTGTCAAAACGGACACAGGCGCCGCTGTTCTCCAGAAAGTTCGATCGACCCTGGGACGGCTATCCACTTTCCTTTCTCTGAAATGACCTAGGACACCCCTCTTCTGGCCACCTCCTCTCTTGCTCCCCCCACCCCAACGACCCATCATGGGACCTTCCCCTTACACCTGCTGAACGCTTTTCCACCCCCCACCCCCCACCCCCCACCCCCCACCCCCCCCCGCCTGGCCTGCGTTGGCTTGGAGTCTCTGCCGGACCCAGGACCCGGGCGGGGGGGTGGCCGCCCACAGACTCTGTCCACTCTCAGAGGTGATGAGTGGGGGTAACGCACAGAAGCTCTCAGAATACTACGCATGCCCAGTATCCTACACATCCACTCCCTGCCCCTCCCCCCCCACCACCGGTTTTGAATGTGTGCGCGGACCCACAGAGTGGAGGAATGGGCATGGACGCGCACACGCGGGCACGCACGGATGGCTAGGGAGGGAGGGACGGACGGACGAAGGAACTGAAGGGGGAAGAAGGGACGGGAAGGGAGAGAGGGAGATAGGCAGACCCACCCGCCGCCCTGTTCACCAACCACCCGCCCCGGTCACCTCCCTCCCTCCCTCCCTCCCTCCCTCGTCTACCTACCCTTTGCCCTCCCGTTTTCAAAGTGGAGATAAAATTCGCACTCCATAATTCACATACTCTTCAAGGGACGCGGTTCGGTAGCCTTTTATTCCTAGGGGACTCCCAAAGATGCGCAACCCTCGCCACCGTTTCCAGAACGTTTCCATCCCTTCGAAAAGAAACACCCCTACCACCCCCCTGCCCGCTTCCCACCCGCGCCTCCCCCTCCCCTCACCCTGACTCTCTTCACCGGTCTCCCCCTACAGCCTCCGATCCCCCCCTCCGTCCTGCCTAGGATTGGGGTATGACGGCTGCCTCCTTCCTACCTACCCCTGGAATCCAAGGCATTCATTAGGTCACCCGTGGCTCTCGGGTTCCTTTTTCTTAGCGTCACGTTTTTGGGGCTCACCCAGTGTTTCCATGGATCGGCGCGCTGCTCCTTTGGACGGCGTCATCGTTCTCCACGATGAGCTTAGGAAGATGAGTGGAACGACGACAGGATGTTCGTGGGCCACCGAGTCTCCCGCCCGACCCCTTCTCTTAAAACTTGAAGTGGTACTAAACAGGTACCATCTCTGAGGACAGAAGTCCTAGCATCATCAGCAGACACTGTGGAAAGGTGTTTTGCACTGTCTCGCGTGGCCTCTTTCTTCCCTGGAAAAGGATTCACAGGCTATCCTGCACCCCTTAAGGCCAGAACGATCTCATCATGCTCTGGTGGTCCTGCGCCTTGGGTCTCGTGGCGCCCCCTTCCCCCACCGAGAGCTACCCTCACTCCATCCTCTTACGCTGGCCCAGAAGTGAGATGAACAGCACCCCGCTTTTTCCACCAGGCGAGCCCAAGTCATGGAGAATGGTTCAAAGCCATTCCCAGGTGCTGGTCATTTGGCTGGAAAGGAGGCAGGCTATGGGGTTGGGTAGGAGGCTACCTCCGTCCTTCTGTCACCGTAGAAAGTAATTTTTTTTTTTCTTTCTCCCTTCCCTTCCCCTTCCCCTTCCCCTTCCCCTTTCCCTTTCCCCCTTCCCTTTCCCCCTTCCCTTTCCCTTTCCCCCTTCCCTTTCCCCTTTCCCCTTCCCTTTCCCCTTCCCCCCTCCCCCTTCCCCTTCCTTCCCTTTCCCCTTCCCCTTCCTTCCCTTTCCCCTTCCCCTTCCTTCCCTTTTCCCCTTCCCCTTCCTTCCCTTTCCCCTTCCCCTTCCTTCCCTTTCCCCTTCCCCTTCCTTCCCTTTCCCCTTCCCCTTCCTTCCTTCCTTCCTTCCTTCCTTCCTTCCTTTCCTTCCTTTCCATCTTTCTTTCTTTCATTTTAAAGATTCTTGCTTCTGCATTTGACAGCGAGATAGAGAGCCCAAGTAGGAAGAGCGGCAGAGGCCACGCGCGCCGGACTTTATCGAGCTCTTCATTGTTATTTCTGTCGTTGTTTTTCTTTGTGTACCCTACAACCAGGGTGGGGGCTCCAACTCAGGACTCAGATCTAAGAGTCAGCGCGCTCTATGGAGAACCAGCCAGGGGCCACTGAGCTTTTTGTAGCCTAGGGAGAGAACGGGTTTCCTGTGTGCCGGCGCCCCCCCTCCCCCCCCCCCGCTGCCCCCCCGCTCCCCCCCCCCGCTCCCCCCCCCCCCGCTCCCCGCTCCCCCGCTCCCCGCTCCCCGCTCCCCCGCTCCCCGCTCCCCGCTCCCCGCTCCCGTACCGCTTTGGCACACGGGTTCTTTGGAATGTGAAGCGCTTAAGAAACAGTAAGCTGTTCTTCACCCAGTAAGCTGGGTGGCTCAGGCGTTAAGGGTCTGCCATAGGCTCAGGTCACCATCTCAGGCGCGTAGCGCACGCGCGCGCGCGCGCGCGCACACACACACACACACACACACACACACACACCCGCTCCCATCGCATCTGGCTCCCTGCTCAGTGGGAAACCTGCTTCTCCCTCTCCCACTCCCCCAGCCCCTGCTTGTTTCCCTCCCTCGCTCTGTTTCTCTCTGTCAAATACATACACAGAACCTTGAGAGAGATAGGAATAAAGAAAGAAAGAGAGAGAGAGAGAGAGAGAGAGAGAGAGAGAGAGAGAGAGAGAAAGGCAATAGCCCTGAGGAGGACACTTCTTTGCCTCTCCCTCTGCTTCCTGACCTGAAAGGGGGAGATAAAACTCGCCTAGGAATGGCACCTTCCCTCCATGGAGCAGGAGGAAAAGAAGACATTCTCATCAGTCTGCAGACGGCATCAGAGGAACGTGCCCAGAAAACCTTCCTCTGCCCGTTCCCTTCCATCTCTTGGCCTTCCGTGGTGGGCTGAGCTCAGAAGCCCAAAACTGCTTTCCTCTCTCCTGTCATTTCTCCACAACCGGATCTTTCTTTGTGGAGGACATGCCCTCGACATGGGAATTCCGAGCCGCCGCCGTTCTGTGAGACTTCTGGTGTGGGTGTATTCTGCCTGGTGGGCGCTGCACGTGTCAATCGACTGTTTCTCTCCCTGGGATCTGTCTCTTTCTGACCGGTGTCTCAGTCAACAACTCAGAAGGGGAGTAGAGGGAACATTCTTCCTCCCTACACCTACTGAATGCAGATGGACACACCCCCAGAACCCTCCCCTCACACACACACACACACACACACACACACACACACACACACACACACCACCCCAAACAAGAGTTGGAATCCACCTGAATGTGGAACAATGTCACAGTAGTTAAACACAGGATGCTAGACTCACATGGCAGAATAGAACACCGATACTACAAATTATGTTTGCGGAGACGGTTTGGTGGCATAGGAATGTGCTTGTTGGGTGGCAATACTTAGTGAAAAGAAGTAGGAAACATTCGGCGGAGAATGGGTTCTCTCTTAGGAGGGGATACCAGATCATTTCAAAGGCTGGGGATGGTGAAATCAGCCCCCCCCCCTTCTTCTTCTCCTTCCCCTTCTCCTTCGTCTTCTTCTTCTTCAAGATTTTATTTATTGATGTGACAGACAGAGATCACAAGTAGGCAGAGAGGCAGGCAGAGAGAGAGGGAGAAGCAGGCTCCCCATCGAGCAGAGAGCCCAATCCGGCGTCTCGAGCCCAGGACCCCGGGACCATAAACCGAGCCAAAGGCAGAGGCTTTAACCTACGGAGCCACCCAGGTGCCCCAGTTCTTCTATCTTTTCACTTCTGTTTCTCCCCCTACTCTGTTCTTTAGGGTGGTCCTTAGGCCTCCTCCTTTTCCCGAGCCAATGACTATACCTGCTTTTTTAAGACATTGCGTCCTAAAGAGGAAGCAGGACTTCAGCTAATGGTCTCAGGAAGGATGCTTACTTCCTAGATTCATATGGATCCGCCCAACTTTGGCTTCTCATGGCTCATCGCTCTCTGCAGGACATAGGGGAGGACACGGGTCTTACCATGAAAGAAGCCCACTTGGGTGGGACCGTCGCTTGTGGAAATGGAATCTGGGGGAAGGACTGAAAGCAGCACTGATAAAGACTGTGTTGCAGGTTAGAGAAATTTCCGCCGCTTGGACACCGCCCTGCCCCGCCCCGCCCCGCCCCGCCCCACCCCCCACCCCACCCCACCCCACCCCACCCCACCCCACCCGCCACCGCCACTCCCCATCCCCCCACGCCGCCCGCCCGCCCGCCCGCCCGCCCAAAGCAAGCACTTCCCTTTGATGCCATGTCTTGTGTGTGTTTGTTTTCTTGGTTCATTCCTTCGTTCGTGCAGTTGATTATTTTTTTAAGATTTTATTGACTGATGAGAGAGACAGAGAGAGCGCGCGAGCGAGCGTGAGCCCATGAGCGGAGTGAAGGGCAGAGGGAGAAGCGGGCTCTAAGCTGAGCAGGGAACCCGATACAAGACTCATTCCCAGGACTCCAGGATCATGACCTGAGCCCCAAGGCAGACACGCTCAACCTCAACCGATTGAGCACCACCGGGGCACCCCATCATTCATTCATTCCTTCATTCATTCATTTTAAGACTATCTATTTGACAGAGAGACAGCGAGAGAGGGAACACAAGCAGGGGGAACGGACAAGGGAGAAGCAGGCCTCCCGCCAAGCAGGGAGCCCGATGCGGGGCTCGATCCCAGGACCCTGAGATCAGGACCTGAGCGGAAGACAGCCACTTAACCACTTAACCGGCTGAGCCACCCAGGCGTCTCAGAAGTGCGCTTTCAATGCATCATCTGTTAAGTGGATCTGGATCAAGGACATTGTCACGTTTTAACCTGTGTGGGCCCTGCTCCTGGGCTTTCACACTTACCCGGGTCCCAAAGGACTCTGCCAAACTTCAGCATGTGGGCTCTCTTTCTGTCCTGAGCACACATTGCATATCTACCTCATTAAAAAAAAAAAAAAAAAAGAAGAAGAAGAAGAAGAAAAGAAAAAGAAAAAGAAAAAGAAAGAAAGAAATTTGATCAAAGGGGTGCCTGGCTCCATCCTCCACCGGTGGAGCGTGGGACTCGGGATTGTGAGTGTGACTCGGGATGGGAGCCCTATGTTGTGTGGAGAGATTACATAGACATAAAACCTACAGGAGAGGTTTTTTTCCAACCCATCGATGAATCCCTCCAAAGGAGCCTTCCAAACATAAGGACGGGGAAAAAAAAAAAAAAAAAAGAAAAAGAAAGAAAACCTCCCTGGTTCCCATAAGACTAGAGTCCTAGAGCCTTGCATATGCTAAAAATGGAAAATAAACTCCGTCACTTTCTGTAGGGTCCTTCCTCACGATGACTTGAACTCTGGATGGAAAACACACATACGCCTATGTGCACGCACACGTGCGTGCGGAAAACCAAACCAAACCGGCTAAACAAACCAAAACCTATAGAAACCTGCAATCGATGTTGGGAAAGCAACCACCCACCCCCAGAAGAAACGCTTGCAGGCCACGTGTACAGTGTACGATAATACATGGGGAGCCTCTACTGGCAGTTGCTTACTTCCATGGAAGACATTTCAGGATACCATGAGTCGCAGATGGCCCGAGGGGGCTTCTTTCGACATGTCTGAATTGTGTGCACAAGTCGAGGAAGGCTGCTAGGAGACTAAGTCGTCAGAAACTGGGAAGCCTGTTTTAGTTCCATCCGTGAAGGCCCAGCTTCTGGGGAGGAACCGACGCTCAGGGAGATGCTCTGGTCTTCATTTGGTTTGTTTCTTGCTGCGGCTGTTGGTATCTTTGCACAAAACCTGCCGTGTTCTGATTAGAAAAGGAAAACAACGGATGGAGGGGACCCATAAGTG
>NW_025721503.1:0-42515 GCF_922984935.1 Meles meles
ACGCCGGCCAATTCTCACGAGCGTTCTGCCCAAATCGATCCCGATTTGGGCAGAACGCTCGTGAGAATTGGCCGGAAAACGCCCGGCGAACACACTTCGGGCACCACAGGGCCGCGAGGGGGCCGCCCCCCCGGGGCCCTGTCCGGGATCGCGTGTCGGCGCATTCCGGCACCGCCAGGAGGAGCTCCGGGAGGCGGGCCCCGGGGAGGCCGACGCCTCCCGCTCCTCAGCCTCCGGGGGTCCCCCTCCTGGCGCCGGCCGCTGGGGGCGGGCCAGCCCGAGAAGCCGGGCCCGGGGCCCGGGCCTGCTTGCTCATAGCCTTTCCGTTGCCAGGGGCCTGAGCCTGGGGGCCGCCGCATGGGGAACCCTGAGTCCCGCGCCACGAGTCCCCCCGACCGTCCCGGCGACCACGGCACCTTTCGCGGCTTCGTCCCAGCCGTGGAGTGAGAGATCACTCCGTTCCCCCACAGAGGCCAGCCCCCTCCACGGGGCGCCCCGGCCCGCCTCGCCACGGCGGAGGCGGACGCCCGGCCACGGCGCCTCCATCCACTCTGCTCGGGGAAAAACACCCCGGCGCCGGGGCCGCCCGGCCGCGCCCCATCGTCGCGGCTCGTTTCCGGGTTGGCCGCGCCATGCCCCGAGCGGAGGAAAAGGGCCCTGCTCCACGCGGCCCTGGGCGCTGACCCAGGGGCTGCCCAACGCCGGCCATTTCTCACGAGCGTTCTGCCCAAATCGATCCCGATTTGGGCAGAACGCTCGTGAGAATTGGCCGGAAAACGCCCGGGCGAACACACTTCGGGGCACCACAGGGCCGCAGGGCCGCCCCCCACGGGGCCCTGTCCGGGATCGCGTGTCGGCGCGTTCCGGCACCGCCAGGAGGAGCTCGGGCGGCGGGCCCCGGGGAGGCCGACGCCTCCCGCTCCTCAGCCTCCGGGGGTCCCCTCCCTGGCGCCGGCCGCTGGGGCCGGGCCAGCCCCGAAAGCCGGGCCCGGGCCCGGGCCTGCTTGCTCAGCCTTCCGTTGCCAGGGGCCTGAGCCTGGGGGCCTCCGCATGGGGTAACCCTGAGTCCCGCGCCACGAGTCCCCCCGACCGTCCCGGCGACCACCGGCACCTTTCGCGGCTTCGTCCCAGCCGTGGGAGTGAGAGATCACTCCGTTCCCCCACAGAGGCCAGCCCCACTCCACGGGCGCCCCGGCCGCCCGCCACGGCGGAGGCGGACGCCCGGCCACGGCGCCTCCATCCACTCTGCTCGGGGAAAACTCCCCGGCGCCGGGGCCCGCCGGCCGCGCCCCATCGTCGCGGCTCGTTTTCCGGGTGGCCGCGCCATGCCCCGAGCGAGAAAGGGCCCTGCTCCACGCGGGCCCTGGGTGGCTGACCAGGGCTGCCCAACGCCGGCCATTTCTCACGAGCGTTCTGCCCAAATCGATCCCGATTTGGGCAGAAACGCTCGTGAGAATTGGCCGGGAAAACGCCCGGCGAACACACTTCGGGCCACCAGAGGGCCGCAGGGCCGCCCCCCCGGGGCCCTGTCCGGGATCGCGTGTCGGCGCGTTCCGGCACCGCCAGGAGGAGCTCCGGGAGTCGGGCCCCGGGGAGGCCGACGCCCTCCCGCTCCTCAGCCTCCGGGGGTCCCCTCCCTGGCGCCGGCCGCTGGGGCCGGGCCAGCCCTACGAAAGCCGGGCCCGGGCCCGGGCCTGCTTGCTCAGCCCTTGTCCGTTGCCAGGGGCCTGAGCCTGGGGGCCTCCGCATGGGGAACCCTTGAGTCCCGCGCCACGAGTCCCCCCCGACCGTCCCGGCGACCACGAGCACCTTTCGCGGCTTCGTCCCAGCCGTGGAGTGAGAGATCACTCCGTTCCCCCACAGAGGCCAGCCCCCCTCCACGGGCGCCCCGGCCGCCCGCCACGGCGGAGGCGACGGTACGCCCGGTCACGGCGCCTCCATCCACTCTGCTCGGGGAAAACTCCCCGGCGCCGGTGGCCGCCGGCCGGCCCCATCGTCGCGGCTCGTTTTCCGGGTGGCCATTCGCCATGCCCCGAGCGAGAAAGGGCCCTGCTCCACGCGGCCCTGGGCGCTGACCAGGCTGACCAACGCGGGCCATTCTCACGAGCGTTCTGCCCAAATCGATCCCGATTTGGGCAGAACGCTCGTGAGAATTGGCCGGAAAACGCCCGGCGAACACACTTTCGGGCACCAGAGGGCCGCAGGGCCGCCCCCCGGGGCCCTGTCCGGGATCGCGTGTCGGCGCGTTCCGGCACCGCCAGGAGGAGCTCCGGGAGGCGGGCCCCGGGGAGGCCGACGCCTCCGCGCTCCTCAGCCTCCGGGGGGTCCCCTCCCTGGCGCCGGCCGCTGGGGCCGGCCAGCCCGAAAGCCGGGCCCGGGCCCGGGCCTGCTTGCTCAGCCTTCCGGTTGCCAGGGGCCTGAGTCTGGGGGCCTCCGCATGGGGAACCTGAGTCCCAGCGCCACGAGTCCCCCTACCGTCCCGGCGACCACGGCACCTTTCGCGGCTTCGTCCCAGCCGTGGAGTGAGAGATCACTCCGTTCCCCCACAGAGGCCAGCCCCCTCCACGGGCGCCCCGGCCGCCCGCCACGGCGGAGGCGGACGCCCGGCCACGGCGCCTCCATCCACTCTGCTCGGGAAAACTCCCCGGCGCCGGGGCCGCCGGCCGCGCCCCATCGTCGCGGCTCGTTTTCCGGGTGGCCGCGCCATGCCCCGAGCGAGAAAGGGCCCTGCTCCACGCTGGCCCTGGGCGCTGGACCAGGGCTGCCCAACGCCGGCCAATTCTCACGAGCGTTCTGCCCAAATCGATCCCGATTTGGGCAGAACGCTCGTGAGAATTGGCCGGAAAAACGCCCGGCGAACACACTTCGGGCACCAGAGGGCCGCAGGGCCGCCCCCCCGGGGCCCTGTCCGGGATCGCGTGTCGGCGCGTTCCGGCACCGCCAGGAGGAGCTCCGGGAGGCGGGCCCCGGGGAGGCCGACGCCTCCCGCTCCTCAGCCTCCGGGGGTCCCCCTCCCTGGCGCCGGCCGCTGGGGCCGGGCCAGCCCCGAAAGCCGGCGCCCGGCCCGGGCCCTGCTTGCTCAGTCCTTCCGTTGCCAGGGGCCTGAGCCTGGGGGCCTCCGCATGGGGAACCCTGAGTCCCGCGCCACGAGTCCCCCCGACCGTCCCGGCGACCCACGGCACCTTTCGCGGCTTCGTCCCAGCCGTGGAGTGAGAGATCACTCCGTTCCCCCACAGAGGCCAGCCCCCCTCCACGGTGCGCCACGGCCGCCCGCCACGGCGGAGGCGGACGCCCGGCCCACGGCGCCTCCATCCACTCTGCTCGGGGAAAACTCCCCGGCGCCGCGGCAGCCGCCGCGCCCCATCGTCGCGGCTCGTTTTCCGGACGGCCGCGTCATGCACCGAGCGAGAAAGGGCCCTGCTCCACGCGGAGCTGGGCGCTGACCAGGGCTGCCCAACGCCGGCCCAATTCTCACGAGCGTTCTGCCCAAATCGATCCCGATTTGGGCAGAACGCTCGTGAGAATTGGCCGGAAAACGCCCGGCGAACACACTTCGGGCACCAGAGGGCCGCAGGGCCGCCCCCCCGGGGCCCTGTCCGGGATCGCGTGTCGGCGCGTTCCGGCACCGCCAGGAGGAGATCCGGGAGGCGGGCCCCGGGGAGGCCGACGCCTCCCGCTCCTCAGCCTCCGGGGGTCCCCTCCCTGGCGCCGGCCGCTGGGGCCGGGCCAGCCCCGAAAGCCGGGCCCGGGCCCGGGCCTGCTTGCTCAGCCTTCCGTTGCCAGGGGCCTGAGCCTGGGGGCCTCCGCATGGGGAACCCTGAGTCCCGCGCCACGAGTCCCCCCGACCGTACCCGGCGACCACGGCACCTTTCGCGGCTTCGTCCCAGCCGTGGAGTGAGAGATCACTCCGTTCCCCCACAGAGGCCAGCCCCTCCACGGGCGCCCCGGCCGCCCGCCACGGCGGAGGCGGACGCCCGGCCACGGCGCCTCCATCCACTCTGCTCGGGGAAAACTCCCCGGCGCCGGGGCCGCCGGCCGCGGCCCCATCGTCGCGGCTCGTTTTTTCCGGGTGGCCGCGCCATGCCCCGAGCGAGAAAGGGCCCTGCTCCACGCGGCCCTGGGCGCTGACCAGGGCTGCCCAACGCCGGCCAATTCTCACGAGCGTTCTGCCCAAATCGATCCCGATTTGGGCAGAACGCTCGTGAGAATTGGCCGGAAAACGCCCGGCGAACACACTTCGGGCACCAGAGGGCCGCAGGGCCGCCCCCCCGGGGCCCTGTCCGGGATCGCGTGTCGGCGCGTTCCGGCAACCGCCAGGAGGAGCTCCCGGGAGGCGGGCCCCGGGGAGGCCGACGCCTCCCGCTCCTCAGCCTCCGGGGGTCCCCTCCCTGGCGCCGGCCCGCTGGGGCCGGGCCAGCCCCGAAAGCCGGGCCCGGGCCCGGGCCTGCTTGCTCAGCCTTCCGTTGCCAGGGGCCTGAGCCTGGGGGCCCTCCGCATGGGGAACCCTGAGTCCCGCGCCACGAGTCCCCCCGACCGTCCCGGCGACCACGGCACCTTTCGCGGCTTCGTCCCCAGCCGTGGAGTGAGAGATCACTCCGTTCCCCCACAGAGGCCAGCCCCCTCCACGGGCGCCCCGGCCGCCCGCCACGGCGGAGGCGGACGCCCGGCCACGGCGCCTCCATCCACTCTGCTCGGGGAAAACTCCCCGGCGCCGGGGCCGCCGGCCGCGCCCCATCGTCGCGGCTCGTTTTCCGGGTGGCCGCGCCATGCCCCGAGCGAGAAAGGGCCCTGCTCCACGCGGCCCTGGGCGCTGACCAGGGCTGCCCAACGCCGGCCAATTCTCACGAGCGTTTCTGCCCAAATCGGATCCCGATTTGGGCAGAACGCTCGTGAGAATTGGCCGGAAAAACGCCCGGCGAACACTCTTCGGGCACCAGAGGCCGCAGGGCCGCCCCCCCGGGGCCCTGTCCGGGATCGCGTGTCGGCGCGTTCCGGCACCCGCCAGGAGGAGCTCCGGGAGGCGGGCCCCGGGGAGGGCCGACGCCTCCCGCTCCTCAGCCTCCGGGGGTCCCCTCCCTGGCGCCGGCCGCTGGGGCCGGGCCAGCCCGAAAGCCGGGCCCGGGCCCGGGCCTGCTTGCTCAGCCTTCCGTTGCCAGGGGCCTGCGCCTGGGGCCTCCGCATGGGGAACCCTGAGTCCCGCGCCACGAGTCCCCCCGACCGTCCCGGCGACCACGGCACCTTTCGCGGCTTCGTCCCAGCCGTGGAGTGAGAGATCACTCCGTTCCCCCACAGAGGCCAGCCCCCTCCACGGGCGCCCCGGCCGCCCCGCCACGGCGGAGGCGGACGCCCGGCCACGGCGCCTCCATCCACCTCTGCTCGGGGAAAAACACCCCGGCGCCGGGGCCAGCCGGCCAGCGCCCCATCGTCGCGGCTCGTTTTTCCGGGTGGCCGCGCCATGCCCCGAGCGAGAAAGGGCCCTGCTCTCCACGCGGCCCTGGGCGCTGACCAGGGCTGCCCAACGCCGGCCAATTCTCACGAGCGTTCTGCCCCAAATCGATCCCGATTTGGGCAGGAACGCTCGTGAGAATTGGCCGGAAAACGCCCGGCGAACACACTTCGGGCACCAGAGGCCGCAGGGCCGCCCCCCCGGGGCCCTGTCCGGGATCGCGTGTCGGCGCGTTCCGGCACCGCCAGGAGGAGCTCCGGGAGGCGGGCCCCGGGGAGGCCGACGCCTCCCGCTCCTCAGCCTCCGGGGGTCCCCTCCCTGGCGCCGGCCGCTGGGGCCGGGCCAGCCCCGAAAGCCGGGCCCGGGCCCGGGCCTGCTTGCTCAGCCTTCCGTTGCCAGGGGCCTGAGCCTGGGGGCCTCCGCATGGGGAACCCTGAGGTCCCCGCCGCCACGAGTCCCCCCGACCGTCCCGGCGACCACGGCACCTTTCGCCGGCTTCGTCCCAGCCGTGGAGTGAGAGATCACTCCGTTCCCCCACAGAGGCCAGCCCCCTCCACGGGCGCCCCGGCCGCCCGCCACGGCGGAGGCGGACGCCCGGCCACGGCGCCTCCATCCACTCTGCTCGGGGAAAACTCCCCGGCGCCGGGGCCGCCGGCCGCGCCCCATCGTCGCGGCCTCGTTTTCCGGGTGGCCGCGCCATGCCCCGAGCGAGAAAGGGCCCTGCTCCACGCGGCCCTGGGCGCTGACCAGGGCTGCCCAACGCCGGCCAATTCTCACGAGCGTTCTGCCCAAATCGATCCCGATTTGGGCAGAACGCTCGTGAGAATTGGCCGGAAAACGCCCGGCGAACACACTTCGGGCACCAGAGGGCCGCAGGGGCCGCCCCCCCGGGGCCCTGTCCGGGATCGCGTGTCGGCGCGTTCCGGCACCGCCAGGAGGAGCTCCGGGAGGCGGGCCCCGGGGAGGCCGACGCCGCCCGCTCCTCAGCCTCCGGGGGTCCCCTCCCTGGCGCCGGCCGCTGGGGCCGGGCCAGCCCCGAAAGCCGGGCCCGGGCCCGGGCCTGCTTGCTCAGCCTTCCGTTGCCAGGGGCCTGAGCCTGGGGGCCGGCCGCATGGGGAACCCTGAGTCCCGCGCCACGAGTCCCCCCGACCGTCCCGGCGACCACGGCACCTTTCGCGGCTTCGTCCCAGCCGTGGAGTGAGAGATCACTCCGTTCCCCCACAGAGGCCAGCCCCCTCCACGGGCGCCCTGGCCGCCCGCCACGGCGGAGGCGGACGCCCGGCCACGGCGCCTCCATCCACTCTGCTCGGGGAAAACACCCCGGCGCCGGGGCCGCCGGCCGCGCCCCATCGTCGCGGCTCGTTTTCCGGGTGGCCGCGCCATGCCCCGAGCGAGAAAGGGCCCTGCTCCACGCGGCCCTGGGCGCTGACCAGGGCTGCCCAACGCCGGCCAATTCTCACGAGCGTTCTGCCCAAATCGATCCCGATTTGGGCAGAACGCTCGTGAGAATTGGCCGGAAAACGCCCGGCGAACACACTTCGGGCACCAGAGGGCCGCAGGGCCGCCCCCCCGGGGCCCTGTCCGGGATCGCGTGTCGGCGCGTTCCGGCACCGCCAGGAGGAGCTCCGGGAGGCGGGCCCCGGGGAGGCCGACGCCTCCCGCTCCTCAGACTCCGGGGGTCCCCTCCCTGGCGCCGGCCGCTGGGGCCGGGCCAGCCCCGAAAGCCGGGCCCGGGCCCGGGCCTGCTTGCTCAGCCTTCCGTTGCCAGGGGCCTGAGCCTGGGGGCCGCCGCATGGGGAACCCTGAGTCCCGCGCCACGAGTCCCCCTACCGTCCCGGCGACCACGGCACCTTTCGCGGCTTCGTCCCAGCCATGGAGTGAGAGATCACTCCGTTCCCCCACAGAGGCCAGCCCCCTCCACGGGCGCCCCGGCCGCCCGCCACGGCGGAGGCGGACGCCCGGCCACGGCGCCTCCATCCACTCTGCTCGGGGAAAACTCCCCGGCGCCGGGGCCGCCGGCCGCGCCCCATCGTCGCGGCTCGTTTTCCGGGTGGCCGCGCCATGCCCCGAGCGAGAAAGGGCCCTGCTCCACGCGGCCCTGGGCGCTGACCAGGGCTGCCCAACGCCGGCCAATTCTCACGAGCGTTCTGCCCAAATCGATCCCGATTTGGGCAGAACGCTCGTGAGAATTGGCCGGAAAACGCCCGGCGAACACACTTCGGGCACCACAGGGCCGCAGGGCCGCCCCCCCGGGGCCCTGTCCGGGATCGCGTGTCGGCGCGTTCCGGCACCGCCAGGAAGAGCTCCGGGAGGCGGGCCCCGGGGAGGCCGACGCCTCCCGCTCCTCAGCCTCCGGGGGTCCCCTCCCTGGCGCCGGCCGCTGGGGCCGGGCCAGCCCCGAAAGCCGGGCCCGGGCCCGGGCCTGCTTGCTCAGCCTTCCGTTGCCAGGGGCCTGAGCCTGGGGGCCTCCGCATGGGGAACCCTGAGTCTCGCGCCACGAGTCCCCCCGACCGTCCAGGCGACCACGGCACCTTTCGCGGCTTCGTCCCAGCCGTGGAGTGAGAGATCACTCCGTTCCCCCACAGAGGCCAGCCCCCTCCACGGGCGCCCCGGCCGCCCGCCACGGCGGAGGCGGACGCCCGGCCACGGCGCCTCCATCCACTCTGCTCGGGGAAAACTCCCCGGCGCCGGGGCCGCCGGCCGCGCCCCATCGTCGCGGCTCGTTTTCCGGGTGGCCGCGCCATGCCCCGAGCGAGAAAGGGCCCTGCTCCACGCGGCCCTGGGCGCTGACCAGGGCTGCCCAACGCCGGCCAATTCTCACGAGCGTTCTGCCCAAATCGATCCCGATTTGGGCAGAACGCTCGTGAGAATTGGCCGGAAAACGCCCGGCGAACACTCTTCGGGCACCAGAGGGCCGCAGGGCCGCCCCCCCGGGGCCCTGTCCGGGATCGCGTGTCGGCGCGTTCCGGCACCGCCAGGAGGAGCTCCGGGAGGCGGGCCCCGGGGAGGCCGACGCCTCCCGCTCCTCAGCCTCCGAGGGTCCCCTCCCTGGCGCCGGCCGCTGGGGCCGGGCCAGCCCCGAAAGCCGGGCCCGGGCCCGGGCCTGCTTGCTCAGCCTTCCGTTGCCAGGGGCCTGAGCCTGGGGGCCTCCGCATGGGGAACCCTGAGTCCCGCGCCACGAGTCCCCCCGACCGTCCCGGCGACCACGGCACCTTTCGCGGCTTCGTCCCAGCCGTGGAGTGAGAGATCACTCCGTTCCCCCACAGAGGCCAGCCCCCTCCACGGGCGCCCCGGCCGCCCGCCACGGCGGAGGCGGACGCCCGGCCACGGCGCCTCCATCCACTCTGCTCGGGGAAAACTCCCCGGCGCCGGGGCCGCCGGCCGCGCCCCATCGTCGCGGCTCGTTTTCCGGGTGGCCGCGCCATGCCCCGAGCGAGAAAGGGCCCTGCTCCACGCGGCCCTGGGCGCTGACCAGGGCTGCCCAACGCCGGCCAATTCTCACGAGCGTTCTGCCCAAATCGATCCCGATTTGGGCAGAACGCTCGTGAGAATTGGCCGGAAAACGCCCGGCGAACACACTTCGGGCACCACAGGGCCGCAGGGCCGCCCCCCCGGGGCCCTGTCCGGGATCGCGTGTCGGCGCGTTCCGGCACCGCCAGGAGGAGCTCCGGGAGGCGGGCCCCGGGGAGGCCGACGCCGCCCGCTCCTCAGCCTCCGGGGGTCCCCTCCCTGGCGCCGGCCGCTGGGGCCGGGCCAGCCCCGAAAGCGGGGCCCGGGCCCGGGCCTGCTTGCTCAGCCTTCCGTTGCCAGGGGCCTGAGCCTGGGGGCCGCCGCATGGGGAACCCTGAGTCCCGCGCCACGAGTCCCCCCGACCGTCCCGGCGACCACGGCACCTTTCGCGGCTTCGTCCCAGCCGTGGAGTGAGAGATCACTCCGTTCCCCCACAGAGGCCAGCCCCCTCCACGGGCGCCCCGGCCGCCCGCCACGGCGGAGGCGGACGCCCGGCCACGGCGCCTCCATCCACTCTGCTCGGGGAAAACACCCCGGCGCCGGGGCCGCCGGCCGCGCCCCATCGTCGCGGCTCGTTTTCCGGGTGGCCGCGCCATGCCCCGAGCGAGAAAGGGCCCTGCTCCACGCGGCCCTGGGCGCTGACCAGGGCTGCCCAACGCCGGCCAATTCTCACGAGCGTTCTGCCCAAATCGATCCCGATTTGGGCAGAACGCTCGTGAGAATTGGCCGGAAAACGCCCGGCGAACACACTTCGGGCACCAGAGGGCCGCAGGGCCGCCCCCCCGGGGCCCTGTCCGGGATCGCGTGTCGGCGCGTTCCGGCACCGCCAGGAGGAGCTCCGGGAGGCGGGCCCCGGGGAGGCCGACGCCTCCCGCTCCTCAGACTCCGGGGGTCCCCTCCCTGGCGCCGGCCGCTGGGGCCGGGCCAGCCCCGAAAGCCGGGCCCGGGCCCGGGCCTGCTTGCTCAGCCTTCCGTTGCCAGGGGCCTGAGCCTGGGGGCCGCCGCATGGGGAACCCTGAGTCCCGCGCCACGAGTCCCCCTACCGTCCCGGCGACCACGGCACCTTTCGCGGCTTCGTCCCAGCCGTGGAGTGAGAGATCACTCCGTTCCCCCACAGAGGCCAGCCCCCTCCACGGGCGCCCCGGCCGCCCGCCACGGCGGAGGCGGACGCCCGGCCACGGCGCCTCCATCCACACTGCTCGGGGAAAACTCCCCGGCGCCGGGGCCGCCGGCCGCGCCCCATCGTCGCGGCTCGTTTTCCGGGTGGCCGCGCCATGCCCCGAGCGAGAAAGGGCCCTGCTCCACGCGGCCCTGGGCGCTGACCAGGGCTGCCCAACGCCGGCCAATTCTCACGAGCGTTCTGCCCAAATCGATCCCGATTTGGGCAGAACGCTCGTGAGAATTGGCCGGAAAACGCCCGGCGAACACACTTCGGGCACCAGAGGGCCGCAGGGCCGCCCCCCCGGGGCCCTGTCCGGGATCGCGTGTCGGCGCGTTCCGGCACCGCCAGGAAGAGCTCCGGGAGGCGGGCCCCGGGGAGGCCGACGCCTCCCGCTCCTCAGCCTCCGGGGGTCCCCTCCCTGGCGCCGGCCGCTGGGGCCGGGCCAGCCCCGAAAGCCGGGCCCGGGCCCGGGCCTGCTTGCTCAGCCTTCCGTTGCCAGGGGCCTGAGCCTGGGGGCCTCCGCATGGGGAACCCTGAGTCTCGCGCCACGAGTCCCCCCGACCGTCCCGGCGACCACGGCACCTTTCGCGGCTTCGTCCCAGCCGTGGAGTGAGAGATCACTCCGTTCCCCCACAGAGGCCAGCCCCCTCCACGGGCGCCCCGGCCGCCCGCCACGGCGGAGGCGGACGCCCGGCCACGGCGCCTCCATCCACTCTGCTCGGGGAAAACTCCCCGGCGCCGGGGCCGCCGGCCGCGCCCCATCGTCGCGGCTCGTTTTCCGGGTGGCCGCGCCATGCCCCGAGCGAGAAAGGGCCCTGCTCCACGCGGCCCTGGGCGCTGACCAGGGCTGCCCAACGCCGGCCAATTCTCACGAGCGTTCTGCCCAAATCGATCCCGATTTGGGCAGAACGCTCGTGAGAATTGGCCGGAAAACGCCCGGCGAACACTCTTCGGGCACCAGAGGGCCGCAGGGCCGCCCCCCCGGGGCCCTGTCCGGGATCGCGTGTCGGCGCGTTCCGGCACCGCCAGGAGGAGCTCCGGGAGGCGGGCCCCGGGGAGGCCGACGCCTCCCGCTCCTCAGCCTCCGAGGGTCCCCTCCCTGGCGCCGGCCGCTGGGGCCGGGCCAGCCCCGAAAGCCGGGCCCGGGCCCGGGCCTGCTTGCTCAGCCTTCCGTTGCCAGGGGCCTGAGCCTGGGGGCCTCCGCATGGGGAACCCTGAGTCCCGCGCCACGAGTCCCCCCGACCGTCCCGGCGACCACGGCACCTTTCGCGGCTTCGTCCCAGCCGTGGAGTGAGAGATCACTCCGTTCCCCCACAGAGGCCAGCCCCCTCCACGGGCGCCCCGGCCGCCCGCCACGGCGGAGGCGGACGCCCGGCCACGGCGCCTCCATCCACTCTGCTCGGGGAAAACTCCCCGGCGCCGGGGCCGCCGGCCGCGCCCCATCGTCGCGGCTCGTTTTCCGGGTGGCCGCGCCATGCCCCGAGCGAGAAAGGGCCCTGCTCCACGCGGCCCTGGGCGCTGACCAGGGCTGCCCAACGCCGGCCAATTCTCACGAGCGTTCTGCCCAAATCGATCCCGATTTGGGCAGAACGCTCGTGAGAATTGGCCGGAAAACGCCCGGCGAACACACTTCGGGCACCAGAGGGCCGCAGGGCCGCCCCCCCGGGGCCCTGTCCGGGATCGCGTGTCGGCGCGTTCCGGCACCGCCAGGAGGAGCTCCGGGAGGCGGGCCCCGGGGAGGCCGACGCCTCCCGCTCCTCAGCCTCCGGGGGTCCCCTCCCTGGCGCCGGCCGCTGGGGCCGGGCCAGCCCCGAAAGCCGGGCCCGGGCCCGGGCCTGCTTGCTCAGCCTTCCGTTGCCAGGGGCCTGAGACTGGGGGCCTCCGCATGGGGAACCCTGAGTCCCGCGCCACGAGTCCCCCCGACCGTCCCGGCGACCACGGCACCTTTCGCGGCTTCGTCCCAGCCGTGGAGTGAGAGATCACTCCGTTCCCCCACAGAGGCCAGCCCCCTCCACGGGCGCCCCGGCCGCCCGCCACGGCGGAGGCGGACGCCCGGCCACGGCGCCTCCATCCACTCTGCTCGGGGAAAACTCCCCGGCGCCGGGGCCGCCGGCCGCGCCCCATCGTCGCGGCTCGTTTTCCGGGTGGCCGCGCCATGCCCCGAGCGAGAAAGGGCCCTGCTCCACGCGGCCCTGGGCGCTGACCAGGGCTGCCCAACGCCGGCCAAATCTCACGAGCGTTCTGCCCAAATCGATCCCGATTTGGGCAGAACGCTCGTGAGAATTGGCCGGAAAACGCCCGGCGAACACCCTTCGGGCACCACAGGGCCGCAGGGCCGCCCCCCCGGGGCCCTGTCCGGGATCGCGTGTCGGCGCGTTCCGGCACCGCCAGGAGGAGCTCCGGGAGGCGGGCCCCGGGGAGGCCGACGCCTCCCGCTCCTCAGCCTCCGGGGGTCCCCTCCCTGGCGCCGGCCGCTGGGGCCGGGCCAGCCCCGAAAGCCGGGCCCGGGCCTGCTTGCTCAGCCTTCCGTTGCCAGGGGCCTGAGCCTGGGGGCCTCCGCATGGGGAACACTGAGTCCCGCGCCACGAGTCCCCCCGACCGTCCCGGCAACCACGGCACCTTTCGCGGCTTCGTCCCAGCCGTGGAGTGAGAGATCACTCTGTTCCCCCACAGAGGCCAGCCCCCTCCACGGGCGCCCCGGCCGCCCGCCACGGCGGCGGCGGACGCCCGGCCACGGCGCCTCCATCCACTCTGCTCGGGGAAAACTCCCTGGCGCCGGGGCCGCCGGCCGCGCCCCATCGTCGCGGCTCGTTTTCCGGGTGGCCGCGCCATGCCCCGAGCGAGAAAGGGCCCTGCTCCACGCGGCCCTGGGCGCTGACCAGGGCTGCCCAACGCCGGCCAATTCTCACGAGCGTTCTGCCCAAATCGATCCCGATTTGGGCAGAACGCTCGTGAGAATTGGCCGGAAAACGCCCGGCGAACACACTTCGGGCACCAGAGGGCCGCAGGGCCGCCCCCCCGGGGCCCTGTCCGTGATCGCGTGTCGGCGCGTTCCGGCACCGCCAGGAGGAGCTCCGGGAGGCGGGCCCCGGGGAGGCCGACGCCTCCCGCTCCTCAGCCTCCGGGGGTCCCCTCCCTGGCTCCGGCCGCTGGGGCCGGGCCAGCCCCGAAAGCCGGGCCCGGTCCCGGGCCTGCTTGCTCAGCCTTCCGTTGCCAGGGGCCTGAGCCTGGGGGCCTCCGCATGGGGAACCCTGAGTCCCGCGCCACGAGTCCCCCGACCGTCCCGGCGACCGCGGCACCTTTCGCGGCTTCGTCCCAGCCGTGGAGTGAGAGATCACTCCGTTCCCCCACAGAGGCCAGCCCCCTCCACGGGCGCCCCGGCCGCCCGCCACGGCGGAGGCGGACGCCCGGCCACGGCGCCTCCATCCACTCTGCTCGGGGAAAACTCCCCGGCGCCGGGGCCGCCGGCCGCGCCCCATCGTCGCGGCTCGTTTTCCGGGTGGCCGCGCCATGCCCCGAGCGAGAAAGGGCCCTGCTCCACGCGGCCCTGGGCGCTGACCAGGGCTGCCCAACGCCGGCCAATTCTCACGAGCGTTCTGCCCAAATCGATCCCGATTTGGGCAGAACGCTCGTGAGAATTGGCCGGAAAACGCCCGGCGAACACACTTCGGGCACCACAGGGCCGCAGGGCCGCCCCCCCGGGGCCCTGTCCGGGATCGCGTGTCGGCGCGTTCCGGCACCGCCAGGAGGAGCTCCGGGAGGCGGGCCCCGGGGAGGCCGACGCCTCCCGCTCCTCAGCCTCCGGGGGTCCCCTCCCTGGCGCCGGCCGCTGGGGCCGGGCCAGCCCCGAAAGCCGGGCCCGGGCCCGGGCCTGCTTGCTCAGCCTTCCGTTGCCAGGGGCCTGAGCCTGGGGGCCTCCGCATGGGGAACCCTGAGTCCCGCGCCACGAGTCCCCCCGACCGTCCCGGCGACCACGGCACCTTTCGTGGCTTGGTCCCAGCCGTGGAGTGAGAGATCACTCCGTTCCCCCACAGAGGCCAGCCCCCTCCACGGGCGCCCCGGCCGCCCGCCACGGCGGAGGCGGACGCCCGGCCACGGCGCCTCCATCCACTCTGCTCGGGGAAAACTCCCCGGCGCCGGGGCCGCGGGCCGCGCCCCATCGTCGCGGCTCGTTTTCCCGGTGGCCGCGCCATGCCCCGAGCGAGAAAGGGCCCTGCTCCACGCGGCCCTGGGCGCTGACCAGGGCTGCCCAACGCCGGCCAATTCTCACGAGCGTTCTGCCCAAATCGATCCCGATTTGGGCAGAACGCTCGTGAGAATTGGCCGGAAAACGCCCGGCGAACACTCTTCGGGCACCAGAGGGCCGCAGGGCCGCCCCCCCGGGGCCCTGTCCGGGATCGCGTGTCGGCGCGTTCCGGCACCGCCAGGAGGAGCTCCGGGAGGCGGGCCCCGGGGAGGCCGACGCCTCCCGCTCCTCAGCCTCCGGGGGTCCCCTCCCTGGCGCCGGCCGCTGGGGCCGGGCCAGCCCCGAAAGCCGGGCCCGGGCCCGGGCCTGCTTGCTCAGCCTTCCGTTGCCAGGGGCCTGAGCCTGGGGGCCTCCGCATGGGGAACCTTGAGTCCCGCGCCACGAGTCCCCCCGACCGTCCCGGCGACCACGGCACCTTTCGCGGCTTCGTCCCAGCCGTGGAGTGAGAGATCACTCCGTTCCCCCACAGAGGCCAGCCCCCTCCACGGGCGCCCCGGCCGCCCGCCACGGCGGAGGCGGACGCCCGGCCACGGCGCCTCCATCCACTCTGCTCGGGGAAAACTCCCCGGCGCCGGGGCCGCCGGCCGCGCCCCATCGTCGCGGCTCGTTTTCCGGGTGGCCGCGCCATGCCCCGAGCGAGAAAGGGCCCTGCTCCACGCGGCAGTGGGCGCTGACCAGGGCTGCCCAACGCCGGCCAATTCTCACGAGCGTTCTGCCCAAATCGATCCCGATTTGGGCAGAACGCTCGTGAGAATTGGCCGGAAAACGCCCGGCGAACACCCTTCGGGCACCACAGGGCCGCAGGGCCGCCCCCCCGGGGCCCTGTCCGGGATCGCGTGTCGGCGCGTTCCGGCACCGCCAGGAGGAGCTCCGGGAGGCGGGCCCCGGGGAGGCCGACGCCTCCCGCTCCTCAGCCTCCGGGGGTACCCTCCCTGGCGCCGGCCGCTGGGGCCGGGCCAGCCCCGAAAGCCGGGCCCGGGCCCGGGCCTGCTTGCTCAGCCTTCCGTTGCCAGGGGCCTGAGCCTGGGGGCCTCCGCATGGGGAACCCTGAGTCCCGCGCCACGAGTCCCCCCGACCGTCCCGGCGACCACGGCACCTTTCGCGGCTTCGTCCCAGCCGTGGAGTGAGAGATCACTCCGTTCCCCCACAGAGGCCAGCCCCCTCCACGGGCGCCCCGGCCGCCCGCCACGGCGGAGGCGGACGCCCGGCCACGGCGCCTCCATCCACTCTGCTCGGGGAAAACTCCCCGGCGCCGGGGCCGCCGGCCGCGCCCCATCGTCGCGGCTCGTTTTCCCCGGTGGCCGCGCCATGCCCCGAGCGAGAAAGGGCCCTGCTCCACGCGGCCCTGGGCGCTGACCAGGGCTGCCCAACGCCGGCCAATTCTCACGAGCGTTCTGCCCAAATCGATCCCGATTTGGGCAGAACGCTCGTGAGAATTGGCCGGAAAACGCCCGGCGAACACACTTCGGGCACCAGAGGGCCGCAGGGCCGCCCCCCCGGGGCCCTGTCCGGGATCGCGTGTCGGCGCGTTCCGGCACCGCCAGGAGGAGCTCCGGGAGGCGGGCCCCGGGGAGGCCGACGCCTCCCGCTCCTCAGCCTCCGGGGGTCCCCTCCCTGGCGCCGGCCGCTGGGGCCGGGCCAGCCCCGAAAGCCGGGCCCGGGCCCGGGCCTGCTTGCTCAGCCTTCCGTTGCCAGGGGCCTGAGCCTGGGGGCCGCCGCATGGGGAACCCTGAGTCCCGCGCCACGAGTCCCCCTACCGTCCCGGCGACCACGGCACCTTTCGCGGCTTCGTCCCAGCCGTGGAGTGAGAGATCACTCCGTTCCCCCACAGAGGCCAGCCCCCTCCACGGGCGCCCCGGCCGCCCGCCACGGCGGAGGCGGACGCCCGGCCACGGCGCCTCCATCCACTCTGCTCGGGGAAAACTCCCCGGCGCCGGGGCCGCCGGCCGCGCCCCATCGTCGCGGCTCGTTTTCCGGGTGGCCGCGCCATGCCCCGAGCGAGAAAGGGCCCTGCTCCACGCGGCCCTGGGCGCTGACCAGGGCTGCCCAACGCCGGCCAATTCTCACGAGCGTTCTGCCCAAGAACGCTCGTGAGAATTGGCCGGAAAACGCCCGGCGAACACACTTCGGGCACCACAGGGCCGCAGGGCCGCCCCCCCGGGGCCCTGTCCGGGATCGCGTGTCGGCGCGTTCCGGCACCGCCAGGAAGAGCTCCGGGAGGCGGGCCCCGGGGAGGCCGACGCCTCCCGCTCCTCAGCCTCCGGGGGTCCCCTCCCTGGCGCCGGCCGCTGGGGCCGGGCCAGCCCCGAAAGCCGGGCCCGGGCCCGGGCCTGCTTGCTCAGCCTTCCGTTGCCAGGGGCCTGAGCCTGGGGGCCGCCGCATGGGGAACCCTGAGTCCCGCGCCACGAGTCCCCCCGACCGTCCCGGCGACCACGGCACCTTTCGCGGCTTCGTCCCAGCCGTGGAGTGAGAGATCACTCCGTTCCCCCACAGAGGCCAGCCCCCTCCACGGGCGCCCCGGCCGCCCGCCACGGCGGAGGCGGACGCCCGGCCACGGCGCCTCCATCCACTCTGCTCGGGGAAAACTCCCCGGCGCCGGGGCCGCCGGCCGCGCCCCATCGTCGCGGCTCGTTTTCCGGGTGGCCGCGCCATGCCCCGAGCGAGAAAGGGCCCTGCTCCACGCGGCCCTGGGCGCTGACCAGGGCTGCCCAACGCCGGCCAATTCTCACGAGCGTTCTGCCCAAATCGATCCCGATTTGGGCAGAACGCTCGTGAGAATTGGCCGGAAAACGCCCGGCGAACACTCTTCGGGCACCAGAGGGCCGCAGGGCCGCCCCCCCGGGGCCCTGTCCGGGATCGCGTGTCGGCGCGTTCCGGCACCGCCAGGAGGAGCTCCGGGAGGCGGGCCCCGGGGAGGCCGACGCCTCCCGCTCCTCAGCCTCCGGGGGTCCCCTCCCTGGCGCCGGCCGCTGGGGCCGGGCCAGCCCCGAAAGCCGGGCCCGGGCCCGGGCCTGCTTGCTCAGCCTTCCGTTGCCAGGGGCCTGAGCCTGGGGGCCTCCGCATGGGGAACCCTGAGTCCCGCGCCACGAGTCCCCCCGACCGTCCCGGCGACCACGGCACCTTTCGCGGCTTCGTCCCAGCCGTGGAGTGAGAGATCACTCCGTTCCCCCACAGAGGCCAGCCACCTCCACGGGCGCCCCGGCCGCCCGCCACGGCGGAGGCGGACGCCCGGCCACGGCGCCTCCATCCACTCTGCTCGGGGAAAACTCCCCGGCGCCGGGGCCGCCGGCCGCGCCCCATCGTCGCGGCTCGTTTTCCGGGTGGCCGCGCCATGCCCCGAGCGAGAAAGGGCCCTGCTCCACGCGGCCCTGGGCGCTGACCAGGGCTGCCCAACGCCGGCCAATTCTCACGAGCGTTCTGCCCAAATCGATCCCGATTTGGGCAGAACGCTCGTGAGAATTGGCCGGAAAACGCCCGGCGAACACACTTCGGGCACCAGAGGGCCGCAGGGCCGCCCCCCCGGGGCCCTGTCCGGGATCGCGTGTCGGCGCGTTCCGGCACCGCCAGGAGGAGCTCCGGGAGGCGGGCCCCGGGGAGGCCGACGCCTCCCGCTCCTCAGCCTCCGGGGGTCCCCTCCCTGGCGCCGGCCGCTGGGGCCGGGCCAGCCCCGAAAGCCGGGCCCGGGCCCGGGCCTGCTTGCTCAGCCTTCCGTTGCCAGGGGCCTGAGACTGGGGGCCTCCGCATGGGGAACCCTGAGTCCCGCGCCACGAGTCCCCCCGACCGTCCCGGCGACCACGGCACCTTTCGCGGCTTCGTCCCAGCCGTGGAGTGAGAGATCACTCCGTTCCCCCACAGAGGCCAGCCCCCTCCACGGGCGCCCCGGCCGCCCGCCACGGCGGAGGCGGACGCCCGGCCACGGCGCCTCCATCCACTCTGCTCGGGGAAAACTCCCCGGCGCCGGGGCCGCCGGCCGCGCCCCATCGTCGCGGCTCGTTTTCCGGGTGGCCGCGCCATGCCCCGAGCGAGAAAGGGCCCTGCTCCACGCGGCCCTGGGCGCTGACCTGGGCTGCCCAAGGCCGGCCAAATCTCACGAGCGTTCTGCCCAAATCGATCCCGATTTGGGCAGAACGCTCGTGAGAATTGGCCGGAAAACGCCCGGCGAACACACTTCGGGCACCAGAGGGCCGCAGGGCCGCCCCCCCGGGGCCCTGTCCGGGATCGCGTGTCGTCGCGTTCCGGCACCGCCAGGAGGAGCTCCGGGCGGCGGGCTTGGGGAGGCCGACGCCTCCCGCTCCTCATCCTCCGGGGGTCCCCTCCCTGGCGCCGGCCGCTGGGGCCGGGCCAGCCCCGAAAGCCGGGCCCGGGCCCGGGCCTGCTTGCTCAGCCTTCCGTTGCCAGGGGCCTGAGCCTGGGGGCCTCCGCATGGGGAACCCTGAGTCCCGCGCCACGAGTCCCCCCGACCGTCCCGGCGACCACGGCACCTTTCGCGGCTTCGTCCCAGCCGTGGAGTGAGAGATCACTCCGTTCCCCCACAGAGGCCAGCCCCCTCCACGGGCGCCCCGGCCGCCCGCCACGGCGGAGGCGGACGCCCGGCCACGGCGCCTCCATCCACTCTGCTCGGGGAAAACTCCCCGGCGCCGGGGCCGCCGGCCGCGCCCCATCGTCGCGGCTCGTTTTCCGGGTGGCCGCGCCATGCCCCGAGCGAGAAAGGGCCCTGCTCCACGCGGCCCTGGGCGCTGACCAGGGCTGCCCAACGCCGGCCAATTCTCACGAGCGTTCTGCCCAAATCGATCCCGATTTGGGCAGAACGCTCGTGAGAATTGGCCGGAAAACGCCCGGCGAACACACTTCGGGCACCAGAGGGCCGCAGGGCCGCCCCCCCGGGGCCCTGTCCGGGATCGCGTGTCGTCGCGTTCCGGCACTGCCAGGAGGAGCTCCGGGCGGCGGGCCCCGGGGAGGCCGACGCCTCCCGCTCCTCATCCTCCGGGGGTCCCCTCCCTGGCGCCGGCCGTTGGGGCCGGGCAGCCCCGAAAGCCGGGCCCGGGCCCGGGCCTGCTTGCTCAGCCTTCCGTTGCCAGGGGCCTGAGCCTGGGGGCCTCCGCATGGGGAACCCTGAGTCCCGCGCCACGAGTCCCCCCGACCGTCCCGGCGACGACGGCACCTTTCGGGGCTTCGTCCCAGCCGTGGAGTGAGAGATCACTCCGTTCCCCCACAGAGGCCAGCCCCCTCCACGGGCGCCCCGGCCGCCCGCCACGGCGGAGGCGGACGCCCGGCCACGGCGCCTCCATCCACTCTGCTCAGGGAAAACTCCCCGGCACCGGGGCCGCCGGCCGCGCCCCATCGTCGCGGCTCGTTTTCCGGGTGGCCGCGCCATGCCCCGAGCGAGAAAGGGCCCTGCTCCACGCGGCCCTGGGCGCTGACCAGGGCTGCCCAACCCCGGCCAATTCTCACGAGCGTTCTGCCCAAATCGATCCCGATTTGGGCAGAACGCTCGTGAGAATTGGCCGGAAAACGCCCGGCGAACACACTTCGGGCACCAGAGGGCCGCAGGGCCGCCCCCCCCGGGGCCCTGTCCGGGATCGCGTGTCGTCGCGTTCCGGCACTGCCAGGAGGAGCTCCGGGCGGCGGGCCCCGGGGAGGCCGACGCCTCCCGCACCTCAGCCTCCGGGGGTCCCCTCCCTGGCGCCGGTCGCTGGGGCCGGGCCAGCCCCGAAAGCCGGGCCCGGGCCCGGGCCTGCTTGCTCAGCCTTCCGTTGCCAGGGGCCTGAGCCTGGGGGCCTCCGCATGGGGAACCCTGAGTCCCGCGCCACGAGTCCCCCCGACCGTCCCGGCGACGACGGCACCTTTTGCGGCTTCGTCCCAGCCGTGGAGTGAGAGATCACTCCGTTCCCCCACAGAGGCCAGCCCCCTCCACGGGCGCCCCGGCCGCCCGCCACGGCGGAGGCGGACGCCCGGACACGGCGCCTCCATCCACTCTGCTCGGGGAAAACTCCCCGGCGCCGGGGCCGCCGGCCGCGCCCCATCGTCGCGGCTCGTTTTCCGGGTGGCCGCGCCATGCCCCGAGCGAGAAAGGGCCCTGCTCCACGCGGCCCTGGGCGCTGACCAGGGCTGCCCAACGCCGGCCAATTCTCACGAGCGTTCTGCCCAAATCGATCCCGATTTGGGCAGAACGCTCGTGAGAATTGGCCGGAAAACGCCCGGCGAACACACTTCTGGCACCAGAGGGCCGCAGGGCCGCCCCCCCGGGGCCCTGTCCGGGATCGCGTGTCGTCGCGTTCCGGCACCGCCAGGAGGAGCTCCGGGCGGCGGGCCCCGGGGAGGCCGACATCTCCCGCTCCTCAGCCTCCGGGGGTCCCCTCCCTGGCGCCGGCCGCTGGGGCCGGGCCGGCCCCGAAAGCCGGGCCCGGGCCCGGGCCTGCTTGCTCAGCCTTCCGTTGCCAGGGGCCTGAGCTTGGGGGCCTCCGCATGGGGAACCCTGTGTCCCGCGCCAAGAGTCCCCCCGACCGTCCCGGCGACGACGGCAACTTTCGCGGCTTCGTCCCAGCCGTGGAGTGAGAGATCACTCCGTTCCCCCACAGAGGCCAGCCCCCTCCACGGGCGCCCCGGCCGCCCGCCACGGCGGAGGCGGACGCCCGGCCACGGCGCCTCCATCCACTCTGCTCGGGGAAAACTCCCCGGCGCCGGGGCCGCCGGCCGCGCCCCATCGTCACGGCTCGTTTTCCGGGTTGCCGCGACATGCCCCGCGCCAGAAAGGCCCCTGCTCCACGCGGAACTGGGCGCTGACCAGGGCTGCCCAACGCCGGCCAATTCTCTCGAGCGTTCTGCCCAAATCAATCCCGATTTGGGCAGAACGATCGTGCGAATTGGCCGGAAAACGCCTGGCGAACACACTTCGGGGACCACAGGGCCGCAGGGCGGCCCCCCCCGGGGCCCTGTCCGGGATCGCGGGTCGTCGCGTTCCGGCACCGCCAGGAGGAGCTCCGGGAGGCGTGCCCTGGGGAGGCTGACGCCTCCCGCTCCTCAGCCTCCGGGGGTCCCCTCCCTGGGGCCGGCAGCCGGGGCCGGGCCAGCCCCGAAAGCCGGGCCTGGGCCCGGGCCTGCTTGCTCAGCCTTCCGTTGCCAGGGGCCTGAGCCTGGGGGCCTCCCATGGGGAACCCTGAGTCCCGCGCCACGAGTCCCTCGACCGTCCCGGCGACAACGGCACCTTTCGCGGCTTCGTCCTAGCCGCGGAGTGAGAGACCAGTCCGTTTCCCCACAGAGGCCAGCCCCCTCCAGGGGCGCCCCGGCCGCCCGCCACGGCGGAGGCGGACGCCCGGCCACGGCGCCTCCATCCACTCTGCTCGGGGACAACTCCCCGGCGCCGCGGCTGCCGGCCGCGCCCCATCGTCGCGGATCCTTTTCCGGGTGGCCGCGTCATGCCCCGCGCGAGAAAGGGCCCTGCTCCACGCGGAACTGGGCGCTGACCAGAGCTGCCCAACGCCGGCCAATTCTCACGAGCGTTCTGCCCAAATCGATCCCGATTTGGGCAGAACGCTCGTGAGAATTGGCCGGAAAACGCCCGGCGAACACACTTCGGGCACCACAGGGCCGCAGGGCTGCCCCCCCCCTGGGGCCCTGTCCGGGATCGCGGGTCGTCGCGTTCCGGCACCGCCAGGAGGAGCTCCGGGAGGCGGGCCCCGGGGAGGCCGACGCCTCCCGCTCCTCAGCCTCCGGGGGTCCCCTCCCTGGCGCCGGCAGCTGGGGCCGGGCCAGCCCCGAAACCCGGGCCCGGGCCCGGGTCTGCTTGCTCAGCCTT
This sequence comes from Meles meles, assembly GCF_922984935.1. Lineage (NCBI taxonomy): Eukaryota > Metazoa > Chordata > Mammalia > Carnivora > Mustelidae > Meles > Meles meles. The sequence goes on from NW_025721503.1 coordinate 22,160, forward strand.
CCGTTGCCAGGGGCCTGAGCCTGGGGGCCTCCCCATGGGGAACCCTGAGCCCCGCGCCACGAGTCCCCCGACAGTCCCGGCGACAACGGCACCTTTCGCGGCTTCGTCCTAGCCGCGGAGTGAGAGACCAGTCCGTTTCCCCACAGAGGCCAGCCCCCTCCAGGGGCGCCCCGGCCGACCGCCACGGCGGAGGCGGACGCCCGGCCACGGCGCCTCCATCCACTCTGCTCGGGGAAATCTCCCCGGCGCCGCGGCTGACGGCCGCGCCCCGTCGTCGCGGCTCGTTTTCCGGGTGGCCGCGACATGCCCCACGCGAGAAAGGGCCCTGCTCCACGCGGAACTGGGCGCTGACCAGGGCTGCCCAACGCCGGCCAATTCTCACGAGCGTTCTGCCCAAATCGATCCCGATTTGGGCAGAACGCTCGTGAGAATTGGCCGGAAAACGCCCGGCGAACACACTTCGGGCACCACAGGGCCGCAGGGCGGCCCCCCCCCGGGGCCCTGTCCGGGATCGTGGGTCGTCGCGTTCCGGCACCGCCAGGAGGAGCTCCGGGAGGCGGGCCCCGGGGAGGCCGACGCCTCCCGCTCCTCAGCCTCCGGGGGTCCCCTCCCTGGCGCCGGCAGCTGGGGCCGGGCCAGCCCCGAAAGCCGGGCCCGGGCCCGGGCCTGCTTGCTCAACCTTCCGTTGCCAGGGGCCTGAGCCTGGGGGCCTCCCCATGGGGAACCCTGAGTCCCGCGCCACGAGTCCCCCAACCGTCCCGGCGACAACGGCACCTTTCGCGGCTTCGTCCTAGCCGCGGAGTGAGAGACCAGTCCGTTTACCCACAGAGGCCAGCCCCCTCCAGGGGCGCCCCGGCCGCCCGCCACGGCGGAGGCGGACGCCCGGCCACGGCGCCTCCATCCACTCTGCTCGGGGAAAACTCCCCGGCGCCGCGGCTGCCGGCCGCGCCCCATCGTCGCGGATCCTTTTCCGGGTGGCCGCGTCATGCCCCGCGCGAGAAAGGGCCCTGCTCCACGCGGAACTGGGCGCTGACCAGAGCTGCCCAACGCCGGCCAATTCTCACGAGCGTTCTGCCCAAATCGATCCCGATTTGGGCAGAACGCTCGTGAGAATTGGCCGGAAAACGCCCGGCGAACACACTTCGGGCACCACAGGGCCGCAGGGCCGCCCCCCCGCGTTAGGGGCCTGAGCCTGGGGGCCTCCGCATGGGGAACCCTGAGTCCCACGCCACGAGTCCCCCCGACCGTCCCGGCGACAACGGCACGTTTCGCGGCTGCGACACAGCTGTGGAGCGACAGATCTTCTTGTTCCCCCAGAGAGGCCAAGCCCTTCCCGGGCGCCCCGGCCTCCCTCCAAGGCGGAGCCGGATGCCCGACCACAGCCCCTCCATCAACTCTGCTCGGAGCAAGCTCCCCGGCGCTGAGGCCCCCGGCCGGGCCCCGTCGTCTCGGCGCGTTTTTGGGTGGCTGGGACATACCCCGAGCGAGAAAGGGTCCTGGGCCACGCGGAACAAGGCGGTCCCCATGGTTGTCCAATGCCAGCTAATTTTCAGGAGCGCTCTGCCCAAATCGATCCCGATTAGATATGGACCCTCCACTCTATTGTGATATAATCATCGAGAAATCAGGAAAAAATATTCAATGTAACAAAAGACATTCTCCTCAATCAATGGTGCTGGGAAAACTGGACAGCGATATGTAGAAGAATGAAACTCGACCATTCTCTTACACCCTACACAATGATAAACTCGAACTCGATAAAGGAGCTCAACGTGAGACAGGATTCTCTCAGAATCCTAGAGGAGTACATAGGCAGTAACCTCTTCGATATCAGCCACAGCAACTTCTTTCAAGATATGTCTCCAAAGGCCAAGGAAAGAAAAGCGAAAATGAACTTTTGGCACTTCATCAAGATCAAAAGCTTCTGCACAGCAAAGGGAACAGTCCACCAATCAAAAGGCAACCCACGGAATGGGAGAAGATATTTGTAAATGACAGTTCAGACAAAAGGTTGATATCCAGGATCTAGAAAGAACATCTCAAACTCAACACACACAAAACAGATAATCATATCCAAAAATGGGCAGAAGATATGAACAGACACTCCTCCAACGAAGACATACAAATGGCTATCAGACACATGACAAAATGTTCATCATCACTAGCCATCAGGGAGATTCAAATGAAAACGACATTGAGATACCACCTGACACCAGTTAGAAAGGCCACAATTAGCAAGACAGGAAACAACGTGTGTTGGAGAGGATGTGGAGAAAGGGGAACCCTCTTACACTGTTGGTGGGAATGCAAGTTGGTGCAGCCACTTTGGAGAACAGTGTGCAGATGACTCAAGAAATTAAAAATAGAGCTTCCCTATGACCCTGCAATTGCACTGCTGGGTATTTACCCCAAAGATACAGATGGAGTGAAAAGAAGGGCCATCTGTACCCCAATGTTTATAGCAGCAAAGGCCTCGGTCGCCAAACTGTGGAAAGAACCAAGATGCCCTTCAATGGACGAATGGATAAGGAAGATTTGGTCCATATACAAGATGGAGTATTATGCCTCCATCAGAAAGGATGAATACCAACTTTTGTAGCAATATGGACGGGAGTGGAAGAGATTATGCTGAGTGAAATAAGTCAAGCAGAGAGAGTCAATTATCATATGGTTTCACTTATTTGTGGAGCATAACAAAGAACAAGGAGGACATGGGGAGATGGAGAGAAGAAGGAAGTTGTGGGAAATGGGAAGGGGAGGTGAACCATGAAAGACTACGGACTCTGAAAAAGAACCTGAGGGTCTTGAATGGGTGGGGAGTGGGAGGTTGGGAGAACAAGGTGGTGGGTATTAGGGAAGGCACGTGTTGCATGGAGCACTGGGTGTGGTGCAAAAATAAGGAATACTGTTACGCTGAAAAGAAATAATATAGATAGATAGATAGATATTGAAAGTGAAAAAAAAAGGAATGTGCTGAACCTACAGAGCAGAAGAAACCAGAATGCCTCCCTGACGCCACCCCCAATACCGGCGCCCCTGAGGAGCAGGAATGAGGAGTCTCACGGTCCTGCAGACTCACGTCCTCAACTCAGGCATCGGGATTGGTCATCACTGTGCCGGCAGATCCGGGCCGCCATGCCCCTGTGACCTAAACCTAACCCTCGGTTGGGTGTTCAGGCTTCAGTCCCCAGAGGACTGGCTCCCTAGCCCTCCAGACTGGGGACCCCATATTCCCAACGTAGGACTCTGGCTGCCACCCATGATGAAACTTGACCACATGGACCTTTGCAGAACGCTCCTTGCCGGAGAAACCTCCATGACCCCTAAAGCCAACCACATCTTCTGAGCACCCCCACACCACAATTCCTTAGCCTTACAGGCCGCCAGAACAATGCCCTCAGCCCAGCCCTCCAGAGAGCCTGAGTCCGTGCTGGCCATTCTCCCAGGACCAAACCCTAAGCCTAGGTTGGGTGTTCAGGTTCTAGAACCCTGACACCCAATTCCACCCATGGGTGGGAGCATCAAACTGATGGCATGACTCAGCTTCTCAACCAGCAGGAGATTCCATTTGGTGCTCTCCAAAACCCTCAGAGCCCTAGGAACCGGCCAAGCTGCCCTGAGGCCATTCCCGCCATCTTTGCACCTCCAGGCCAAAAACCCAGGGCCTGAGAAGCCTCCGGAGCCCTGCCCTCAACTCAGCCCTTCAGTGAGCCAATATCTGTGCTGGCAGATCCCACATGCCTTCTCCCTAAGACACAAACTTAACGCTAAGCCTAACCCTAATACTAACTCTAGCCCAGGTTGTGTGTTCAGGCATCCCTCCTCCATAGCCTGGTCCCCCAAACGGCCAGATGGGGGACCCCTGAGCTGCACCCCATAATTGCGCCTGATCCCAGGAGGAAACCCTGCCCTTTAGAAATGTGTTGAACCCGCAGAGCGGGAGAAACCTGCATGCCTCCCAGAGGCCACTGCCACTTCTGGCACACCCAAGGACCAGGAACCAGGACTCTCACAGTGCTACAGACTCACGCCCTCAACTCAGGCATTGGGAAGCATCACCACAGCGCCATCAGATCGGGGCTGCCATGCCCTTACAACCCTACCCTAACCCTAGGTTGGGTGTCAGGCTTCTGTCCCCTGAGGACTGGACCCCTAGCCCTCCAGACTGGGGACCCTGCATTCCCAATGCAGGACTCTGGCTGCCACCCACGATGAAACTGGACCATATGGCCCTGTGCAGTATGCTCCTGGCCACAGAATCCCCCATGCCCCCTAAAGCCACCCACGCCTTCCAAGAAATGCCACACCACAAACCCAGAGCCTGACAGGCCACCAGAGCAATGCCCTCAACTCAGCCCTCCGGAGAACCTGAGCCGCACTGGCAGGCCTGCCATTCTCCCAGGACGAAACCCTAACACTAGGTTGGGTGTTCAGGCATTGGACCCAGAGGCCTGACACCCAATTCCTCCCATGGGTTGAGCATCAGACTGTTGGCAGGACTCAGTTCTCAGCCAGGAGGAGACCTTTTCATTTGGTGTTCTCTCACACCCTCAGAGCAGTAGCAACCAGCCATTCTCCCTTGAGGCCATTCCCACCAGCTTTGCTCCTCCAGGCCAAGAACCCAGGGCCTGAGGAGCCTCCTGAGTCCTGCCCTCAACTCAGCCCTTGGGTGAGCCCGTATCTGTGCTAGCAGATCCGACATGCCCTGTCCCTAAGCCTAACACTAACCATAATACTAAACCAAGCCCAGGTTGTGTGTTCAGGCGTCCATACTCTGACTCCTGGTCCCCAAGGCCCCAGATGGGGGACCCGTGAGCGATACCCCATCATTGAACCTGACACCAGGAGGAAACCATGCTGTTTAGAATTGTGCTGAACCCACAGAGCGGGATAAATTTGAATGTCTCCCTGAGGCCACCCCACTTCCAGCGCCCCCAAGGACCAAGAACCAGGAGTCTCATGGTCCTGCAGACACACGCTCTGAACTCAAGCATTGGGATGGGTCACCACAGCGCCAGCAGATTGGGGCTGCAATGCCCCTACAACCTAACCCTCACAGCAGGACTCACCCTCTCAGCCAGAAGGTGACCTTTCATTTCGTGCTATCTAATGCCCTGAGAATTGTAGAAACTGGCATGCTCCCCTGAGGTGATTTCCAACATCTTTGCCCGTACAGCCCAAAACCCCAGTGCCCGAGGAGCCTCCTGAGTCCCGCCCTCAACTCAGCCCTTGGGTGAGCTGATATCTGTGCTTGCATATCCGACATGCCTTGTCCCTAAGACATAACCTTAACCCTAATCCTAATACTAACCCTAGCCCAGGTTCGTGCTCAGGCATCATCCTCCCACAACTGGTCCTCAAAACCCCAGATAGGGGACCCCTGAGTTGCACCCCATAATTGCACATGATCCCAGCATGAACCGTGCCGTTTAGAAATGGGCTGAAGCCACAGAGCAGGAGAAGCCTGCAAGTCTCCCTGAGGCCAAAGCACTTCTGGACCCTCCCAAGGACTGGGAACCAGAGTCTAAAGGTCCTGCAGACATAGCCTCAACTCAGGCATCAGGATGGGTCACCACAGCATCGGCAGATCGGGGTTACCATGCCCCAAAGACTTAACCATAATGCTAGGATGGGTGTTTATGCTTCGATCCACAGAGGCCTCGCTCCCTAGCCGTCCAGACTGGGGACCCTGTATTTGCAATGCTGGACTCCGGCTGCCACCCACAAGGAAAATGGCCCACATGGCCCTGTGCAGTACGCTCCTGGCCGGAGAAACCTCCATGCCCCCTAAAGACACCCACACCTTCCGAGGACCCACACACCACCGCCCAGTGCCTGATGGGCCACCAGAGCAATACCCTCAACTCAGCCCTCCGGAGAGCCTGAGTCCGCACTGGCACCTCAGGCCTGCCATGCTCCCAGGACCAAACCCTAATACCCTAGCTCAGGTGGTCAGGCTCTGGACTCCAGAGGCCTGATACCCAATTCCATCCCAGTGGATAGGATCATCAGACTGATGGCAGGACTCAGCCTCTCAGCCAGGAGAATAAATGAAATAAACCATTTCATTTAGTGCTATCTAACACTCTCAGAGACCTAGAAACCAGCATGCTCCCCTGAGGCCATTCCCACCATCTTTACCTTCTAGGAAAAATACCCAGGGCCTAAGGAGCCTCCTGAGTCCCGCCTTCAACTCAGCCCTTGGGTGAGCCCATATAAGTGTTACCAGATCCAACATGCCTTGTCCCTAAGACATAACCCTAACCCTAATCTTTTTTATTTTTTTTAAGATTTTATTCATTTCTTTGACAGAGACAGATCAGAAGAAGGCACAGAGAGGACGAAGCACGCTCCCTGCGGAGAAGAGAGCCTGATGTGGGTCTCGATCCCAGGACCCTCAGATCATGACCTGAGCGGAAGGCAGAGGCTTTAACCAACTGAGCCACCCAGGCGCCCCACCTTAACACTAATCTTAACACTAACCCTAACCACAAAACCTAACCCTAACCTCTAAACCTAACATAACAACCTCGGAGCAGTAGAAACCATCATGCTCCCCAGAGGCGATTCCCACCTTCTTTGCCCCTCCAGTCCAAAAATCCAGGGCCTGAGGAGACTCCTGAGTCCCGCCCTCAACACAGCCCTTGGGTGAGTCCATATCTGTGCTGGCAGATCTGACATGCCTTGTCCCTAAGACATACGCCTAACCCTAAGCCTAACCCTAAACCTTACCTCTAACCCTATCCCCTAACTCCTAACCCTAACCCCAACCCTAACCCTAACCCCTAACAACTAACCCTAACACTCTCCGAACCTCTATCCCTAACCCTAACCCTCCAGACTGGGGATTCCAAAGTCACAACACAGGACTCTGCCTGCCCTCCAGAAAGAAAGGTGCATGAGCACCTAAACACACCCGCCATTGGAAATGCCCCAGACATAATGCCAGATTCTGCCACAACGCCAGATGCATGTCATCCACTCAGCCCTGAGGGAGCCCGCCTCAACACAGCATATCAGCAGCATATCAGAACTGCCATGCCCCTAGGCCTTAACCCTAACCCTAGGTTGGGTGTACAGTCTTCCGTACCCAGAGACCTAGCCCCCAAACCCGCCAGATTGTGGATGCATGAGACTCACTCTGGCAGTCTGGAGGCTGCCTATGCTGTTACAGTGCCATTTGGAGCTACTTAGACCTCAGAGCAAAAGATAACTTCATGCCCCCCAAGGCAAGCCCCAGCATCTGAGCCCCTCCTGAACACAAACCCAGATTCACACTAGCCACCTATCACCGACCCTCAACTCAGGCCACCGGGGAGTCCGCCTCAGCACTGGCAGATTGGGCCTGTCGCACCCCAAGACCTCAACCTTAGTTTGAGTTTCCAGGCTTCCATCCCAAGAGGCCTAGCCTCCAGGCCCCCTGGATTAAGGACCCCTGAGTGACATTGCAGGACTCCAACAGCCACGCAGGATGAAACCTTGCAGTTTGGAGCTGCTGAATACTCAGAGGGTGAGAAACCTTCAAGCCCCCGTAAAGCTATCCGCACAATTTGCGGCACCCCAGGCCAGAAAGCTGTTTTCTATGAAGCTACCGGACACATGCCCTCAACTCAGCCCTGAGGGGAGCCCATCTCAGCGCCGGCAGATTGGGCCTGCCATGACCCTAGACCCTAACCCTAACCCTAGGTGGGGTATACAGCCTTCCGTGCCCAGAGGCCTGTACCCAAGCCCATCAGACTGGGGATGACTGAGACTCCCGCCAGCACTCCTCCAGCCTCCTAGGGCAAAATGGTGCCATTTGGAACTGTGCAGGAACCTCAGAGCAGGAGAAAGCTGCATGCCCCCCAAGAACACCACTAGCTTCTTTGCCCCCGCAAACACAAACACAGACCTCAAGTCCTGCCTGATTCCCACCCTCCATTCGGCCTATCCAGGAGACCACCTCAATTGCAGCAGATCGGGCCTGCCATGTCCCTAAGACTTAACCCTAACCCTAGTTTGGATTTTCAGGCTTCCATCCCAAGAGGCCTGGCCCCCACGCCCCCCAGATTAAGGACTTCTGAGCAACACCACAGGACACAGCCTGTCACACAAGTGGAAACCTTGTGGTATGGAGCTGCAATGAACCCTCAGATGGGGAGAAACTTTCATGCCACCCTAAAGCCACCCCAATAATCAACAGCCACTCTGGCCATAGAGCTGGATTCCATCCCGCCACCAAATGCATACCCTCAACTCAGCCCATACGGGATCCCGCCTCAGCACTGGCAGATCGGGCCTGCCATTGCCCCTAGGCCCTAACCCTAACACAAGTTTGGGTGTTCAGTCTTCCATTCTGAGGGTCCAGGCAACAAAATCCCCTGGATTAAGGAATCTTGACATACACCTCAGGACTCCGCTTGCCACACAGTAGGAACCTGTGCCTTGGAGTTGTGCTGAACCCTCAGAGGGGGAGAAACTTGCCCCTCTAAAGGCACTCCCATCATCTGCACCCGTCCCCCCGGCCATAAACCAGATTCTGCTGAGCTGCCGGACGCATGCCATAAATTCAGACCCTAGGGCGCCCCACCTCAACATAAGCAGATCGGGCCACCATGCCCCTAGGCCCTTACCAGAACCCCTCTTTAGGTTTTCAGGCTTCCATCCCAGGGGGCCTGCCTCCCATGTCCCCCCAGATTAAGGTCTACTGAGCGCCACCACGGGACTCCACCTGGCACTCATGAGGAAAACTTGTGGTTTAGAGCTGCACTGAACACTCAGACGGGGAGAAACATGCAAACCCCCGTAATGCCACCCCACCATGAGTCACCCCCATGGCCATAAAACCAGATTCTCCTGCGATGCCAGATCTATGCCCTCAACTCGACCCTTAGGGGAGCCCGCATCAGCACCGGCACATTGGACCTGCCATGCCCTTCGGCCCTAACCATAAACCTAGGTGGGGTGTACAGGCTTTCATGAACAGAGGCCTGTCCCCCAAGCCCGCCAGATTGGGCACCTCCGAGATTCATGCCAGTAGAGACTAAGGATTCCTCAGTGACACCCCAGGACTGCGTCTGCCACACAGGAGGAAACCATGCCATTTGGAGCTCTGCAGAACCCTCAGGGTAGGAGAAACCTGCATGCAACCCTGAGGTCACGCCCACCTTCTGTGGCATCCCTGGACACAAACTCTGAGTCTGACATGCCACCTGATACCCACCCTGAAGTCAGCCCACCAGGGAGCCCACCTCAGCAGTAGCAGATTGAGCATGCCATGCCCCTACGCCCTTACCGTAGCTCTAGTTTCTGATTTCGGGCTTCCATCCCAAGAGGCCTGGCCCCCAAACTCCCCAGATTCAGGACCCCCCTGTAACAAGGCAGAAACCTGAATGCCATGCAGGGGGAAGCCATGACATTTGGAGCTCCAAAGTTTCCTCAGAGAGGGAGAAACCAGCATGCCCCTCTAAAGCCACCCCCATGATCAGCCGTCCCTCTGGCCAGAAACCCTGACTCTTCTGCATTGCAGGATGCATTTCCTCAACTCAATTCTGAGGGTATCTCACCTCTGTGTCGGCTGATCAGGCCTGTCCTGCCCAGCCCATTACCCTTAACCCTATGTTGCATTTTCAGGCTTCCTTCCCCAGGGGCCTATCCACCAAGCCCTCTAGATTGGTAAACTTGGAGCCACACTGTAGGAGTCCCCCTGCCACCCAGCAGGAAACTTGTCCCTTTGGAGCTGTGCAGAACCCTCAGAGCCAGAGAAACCTGCATGACCCCATTAGGACTCCCCCACATTCTGCAGCCCCCTGGCCACAAACCCAGAGCCTGATTCACCACCTGACCCCCATTCTCAACTCAGCTCCTTGGGGAACTCACCTCAACACCAGCAGTTCGGGCCTGCCACTCCACTAGCTCAGCTCTGCTCATGGACACCACCAGCTCTAGGCAGACCTAGAACTCCCCTGTCTGCGGCAAAGCTCTGGGATCCCCCCTCCTTCTTCCCAATTTACACTGGCCCAGGCATTCATGAGAAAGGGGAAGGCTACCTCTTGAATGCTTAATACCTCCTTTCCTCTTCAGCCCTATTTCTCTCCACTTACCTTTGCACCTGGGCAAACTGAAAGTAACATATCAATGGAACATGTACATGCTCTGAGATCTAAATCTTTCATGGCAACTTTCTGAGGGCTCCTTATGCAATAGGAAACTAGTGTATCCTGCCAGAGAGTGTTTCATAATGAACAGCTACAGAACAGGAGAGCAAAAGTCATTCCAGTTTTACCTCAGTCTTCATGAAGTAGAACATGGTCTTCTTTTCTTCATTGACTTCAATTCCAATTCGTTTCCATGCAATGTTCATTCCTCTCCTTCAGGGGTAGGATTTTGTGATTCCTCACCTGCATAGAACACCCAGAGCTCATCACAACAAGTACTCTCCCTAATAGCTGTCACCCACTTAACCCTTCGCCCCACACCCCTGCCCCCTAGCAACCCTCGATTTTGCTCTAGGTTAGAGTCTGTTTCCTCATTGGCCTTTCTCCCCTCACTATGTTCATCTGTTTTCTTTCTGAAATTCCATAGAGGTCAAGATATAGGCTATTGGTCTTTTCTTACTGATTTTACTTAGCTAAATCCACTGTAGATCCATCCACATCCTTGCAGATGGTAAGATTTCATCCTTTTTGAACCTGGATCCTATTCCATTAAGAAGATGTGGGAGAATGAATACACATACACACACACACACACACACACACACACACACATATGATATATACGAGTGATATATATATATATCACTCATCAGTGAATGGACATTTGGTCTCCCTCCATTGTTTTACAATGGTTGAAAATGCTGCTGTAAATATCACGGTGCTTATACCCCACTGAATGTGCATTTTTGTGCCCTTTAGGGAAATAACTAGGAGGGCAATTGCTGGATCCTACTGTTGTTCAGTTCTTAGCTTTTGGAGGACAGACTGTATTCTTTCCAAGAGTGGCTGCAACAACACGCATGCCCACCAACAATGTAGGAGGGTTCCGGTTTTGGGTTTGTTTTTTTTTTAGATTTTATTTATTTATTTGACAGAGGTCACAAGTAGGCAGAGAGGCAGGCAGAGAGAGAGGACGAAGCAGACTCCCCGCTGAGCAGAGAGCCCAATGCGGGGCTCAATCTCAGGACCCTGAGACCATGACCTGAGCCGAAGGCAGTGGCTTAACCCACTGAGCCACACAGGTGCCCCCGAGGGTTCCACTTTAAACTGAACATTCCCTGCCAGCAATTTCCTAAGGAGGAAATATAAAACCTGTGGGAAAACCTGACTCACTGAGCATCAGGAAAGCAGCCACAGAAATTCAGCCCAGGGTTCCTGACACCAAGTCCCTTGAAGCCAACAGAGTGCCTTTATCCAGGGAAATTCCCAAAGACTCTCCTTCTGACTTCACTACCCATGAAACTGCAGAGAAAATACAGCATGTCCAACCATATATAGCCGTTTGAGTGAACCTAGGAAGACAAGCATCCCTTTTAAATTGTCCAAGACTCCTTGGAATCATTTTGAATTTTCCCTCTGCCCTCATTGGAACTCTTTGGATTCAAAGACGAATCCATTAGGATACATCACCTTGGACAAAGAAGAAGCCATCATCCAAGTCTCTATCTGACCACAAACAGCCACCTCACTCTAGATGCCAGCCGTTCCACCAGAGTCTAGGCCCAGTGGAGTAAACACTGTTCGGTGAAGGAATACTTTCTATGTTCAAAAGGCACACCAAGTCAATCTCACATTCCCTTTCGAATCCAAGGGATTTCCTAGGAAAGAGATGTTCCAAATACCTTTGTAAGCCAGAAATAAACAGAGAAAATGAGATCCCTGCCAGGTGCTCCCTGCAGAGAATCTCAGGAGCTCTGGCACCCACACGAGATTGCTTACAGCTGGTTCAGGGTGCCATTTGTGAGCTCCACTGGAGACAAGAGAAAAGCCCAGGAAATTTGGGGTGAAAGGGAATTTTTACCTGCCATCCTGGCATGGATGTGACATTGTGACCCACAGGCCTGCTGTTTTCTCTGAACACTGACGTCCTGGGACAAGCTGCATGACTGACTCAGACGCTGACTTCCAAACTTCAGGTCTCATGGAGCCAGAGTTAAGAAGGGTTGTCAGGTGCAGATAAGCAGGCGTCTCCCACCTAAAGACTGCACACCTGCTCTGATTCCTGGGAGAAGGAGAGACACAGGCTTGTTTCTTAACTGGTCATTCACTTCCCTCTCAAGCTGGCCAATGCCCTTGTCCTTTTTGGAGAAACAAACATACTTTTCCAAACAAACACTCAGCTCCTCGGTTCCAAATGCACCATGAGTCGGGTTTGGTTCCCCTGGCTCCAGAGCCCAACTGGGAGGACCCTCCTGAACCATCCTGACAGCACATTACCAGCAAACCTGGGGAAAGAGGGCACAATGCTGAGTGGGGGACAGGCTCCATCAATTCTTACCACCACCCTTGAGCCTGGAGAAACAGAGACTATACAGCTCACCACTCCGTCCTGTAAAAAGAAGCTGTAGTGCCTCACGTTTCAGGGTCTCTCACCGGGCACCTCCGCCCTGCCTTCAGAGCCAGCAAGCTGCACTGACTCCTCTTCAGGTGTGTTTCCCATGGCAGCTCGCCGCTGCCTCCAGTGGTGGCAAGCAGCATCGCCATGCCTTCCAGGGTATCTCACACCACTGCTCACCACTCCCTCCAGTGGAGTGAACTGGCACTGCCGGGCCTTCCATAGACTCATTTTTTTCTTATTTGTTTATTTACAGCATAACAGTGTTCATTGTTTTGGCATCACACCCAGTGCTCCATGCAGTACGTGCCCTCCCTATTAACCACCACCTGATTTCTCAAACTCCCACCCCACCCTGCCCCTCCAAAACCCTCTGGTTGTTTTTCAGAGTCCATAGTCTCTCATGGTTCATCTCCCCTTCCAGTTTCTCTCAACTCCCTCTCCTCTCCATCTCCCTATGTCCTCCGTGTTATTTGCTATGCTCCACAAATAAGTGAGACCATATGATACATGACTCTCTCTCTGCTTGACTTATTTCGCTCAGCATAATTTCTTCCAGTCCCGTCCATGTTGCTACAAAAGTTGGGTATTCATCCTTTCTGATGGAGGCATAATACTCCATTGCGTATATGTACCACATCTTCCTTATCCATTCATCCGTTGAAGGGCATCTTGGTTCTTTCCACAGTTTGGTGAGCATAGCCATTGCTACAATAAACATTGGGGTACAGATGGCCCTTCTTTTCACTACATCTGTATCTTTGGGGTAAATACCCAGCAGTGCAATTGCAGGGTCATAGGGAAGCTCTATTCTTAATTTCTTGAGGAATCTCCACACTGTTCTCCAAAGTGGCTGCACCAACTTGCATTCCCACCAACAGTGTAAGAGGGTTCCCCTTTCTCCACATCCTCTCCAACAATCGTTGTTTCCTGTCTTGCTCATTTTGGCCATTCTAACTGGTGTCAGGTGGTATCTCAATATGGTTTTAATTTGAATCTCCCTGATGGCTAGTGATGATGAACATTTTTTCATGTGTCTGATAGCCATTTGTATGTCTTCGTTGGAGAAGGGTCTGTTCATATCTTCTGCCCATTTTTGGATATGATTATCTGTTTTGTGTGTGTTGAGTTTGAGAAGTTCTTTCTAGATCCTGGATATCAACCTTTTGTCTGTACTTTCATTTGCAAATATCTTCTCCCATTCCGTGGGTTGCCTTTTTGTTTGGTGGACTGTTTCCTTTGCTGTGCAGAAGCTTTTGGTCTTGATGAAGTGCCAAAAGTTTATTTTCGCTTTTGTTTCCTTGGCCTTTGGAGACATATCTTGAAAGAAGTTGCTGTGGCTGATATCGAAAAGGTTACTGCCTATGTTCTCCTCTAGGATTCTGATGGATTCCTGTCTCATGATGAGGTCTTTTATCCATTTCGAGTGTAAGAGAATGGTTGAGTTTCATTATTCTACATATAGCTGTCCAGTTTTCCCAGCACTATTGATTGAAGAGACTGTCTTTTTTTCCATTGAATATTTTTTCCTGTTTTGTCGAAGATTATTTCACCGTGGAGTTGAGGGTCCATATCTGGGCTCTCCACTCTGTTCCACTGGTCTATGTGTCTGTTTTTATGCCAGGACCACGCTGTCTTGGTGATCACAGCTTTGTAGTAAAGCTTGAAATCGGGTAACGTGATGCCGCCAGTTTTGTTTTTGTTTTTCAACATTTCCTTAGCAATTCGGGGTCTCTTCTGATTCCATACAAATTTTAGGATTATTTGCTCCAGCTCTTTGAAAAATACCGGTGGAATTTTGATCGGAATGGCATTAAAAGCATAGATTGCTCTAGGCAGTATAAACATTTTAACAATGTTTATTCTTCCAATCCAAGAGCATGGAATTGTCTTCCATCTTTTTGGGTCTTCTTCAATTTCTTTCATGAGTGTTCTGTAGTTCCTCGAGTACAGGTCCTTTACCTCTTTGGTTAGGTTTATTCCCAGGTATCTTATGGTTCTTGGTGCTCTAGTAAATGGAATCGATTCTCTAATTTCCCTTTCTGTATTTTCATTGTTAGTGTATAAGAAAGCCACTGATTTCTGTACATTGACTTTGTATCCTGCCACGTTACTGAATTGCTGTATGAGTCTAGTAGTTTGGGGGTGGAGTCTTTGGGGTTTTCCATATAAAAAATCATGTCATCTGCGAAGAGAGAGAGTTTGACTTCTTCCTTGCCAATTTGGATACCTTTTATTTCTCTTTGTTGTCTGATTGCCATTGCTAGGACTTCTAATACTATGTTGAACAAGAGTGGTGAGAGTGGGCATCCGAGCCCATTAGAATAACGTCAGACCTTTTCACAGAGACCTGGCAAGCCAGGAAGGGCTGGCAAAATATATTCAGAGTACTAAATGAGAAGAACATGCAACCAAGAATACTCTATCCGGCAAGACTGACATTTAAAATGGATGGAGAGATAAAGAGTTTCCAAGATCGGCAAGGCTTAAAAGACTATGCAACCACCAAGCCGACACTGCAGGAAATATTAAGGGGGGTCCTATAAAAGAGAAAAAATCCTAAGAATGTCATTGAACAGAAATATAGAAACAATCTACAGACAGAAAGACTTCAAAGACAACATGACATGAATCAAAACCTATCTCTCAATAATCACTCTCAATGTGAATGGCCTAAATGCGCCCATAAAATGACACAGGGTTGCAGATTGGATAAAACGACAGGACCCATCCATATGTTGTCTACAAGAGACCCATTTTGAACCTAAGGATACACCCAGACTGAAAGTGAACGGATGGAGAAGCATCTTTCATGCCAATGGGCCTCAAAAGAAGGCCGGGGTAGCGATTCTCATATCAGATAAATTAGATTTTAAACTAAAGACTGTAGTCAGAGATACAGAAGGACACTCCATAATTCTTAAAGGGACTATCCGCCAAGATGATCTAACAATTGTGAATATCTATGCCCCCAATATGGGAGCACCCAATTCCATAAGAAAACTATTAATCAAGATAAAGAGTCATATTGATATGAATACAATAATAGTAGGAGATCTTCATACGCCTCTCTCAAAAATAGACAGATCATCGAAGCAGAAAATTAAAAAAGAAATAAGAGCATTGAATGAAACATTGGACCAGATGGACCTCATAGACATATACAGAACATTCCACCCTAAAACAACAGAATACACATTCTTCTCAAGTGCACATGGAACCTTCTCCAGAATAGAGCACATACTGCGTAACAAGGATTGAGGATGCCTGATACTCATGCTGGGAATCTGCCTGCCACGCAGGACACCGCTTGCTGTTTGGAGCTGCGCTGAACCCTCAGAGCTGGAGAAACTTCCATGCACCCCTGAAGTCACCCCCAGGTTATGCGAACGTCTGGACACACACCTAGAGGCTAAGACCCCGTCTGACACCCGAGCTCAACTCAGCGCACCAGGGCACCTGCCTCTGCACTGGCATATCAGGTCTACCATGGCCCTAGGCCTTAACCCTATCCCTAATTTTGGTTTTCAGGTATCATCCCCAAGAGTCCTGACCCCAAGACCCCAAGATTAAAGAATCCTGAGTGACACCCCAGGACTCTGTCCACCATGCAGGAGGAAACCATGCTGTTTGGAGCTGTGTCAAATCCTCAGAGCGGGAGAAACCTGCACGGTTCACCTGAGGCTATCCCCCACCCTCTGCTCACTATTGGGCCACAAATGTGGAGGCTGGCACTCAGCCTGCCTACCACCCAGGAGGAAACCGTGCCATTTGAAACTGAGTAGAACACTCAGAGTGGGAGAAACTGCATGCCTCCCTGAGCACAACCCCCTCCTTCAGCGGTCCCCTGACCACAAACCTGGACCCTCTCATGCCACCGGACCTCTGCCCTCAATTCATCCCCCTGGGATCCCTTCTCAGTGCCAGCAAATTGGGCCTGCCATGCCCCTGACCCTAACCTTAAGCCTAGGTTGCTTTTTCAGTCTTCATCCCCAGAGGCTGGTCCCCCAATTCCTCCATATTTGGACCCCTGAGCCACAACCCAGTGCTCTGTCTGCCACCCAGGAGGAAACCGTTCTGTTTGGAGCTGCACAGAACCATCGGAATGGGAGAAATCTTCATGCTCCCTGAAGCCACCTCCACCTTCGGCCACCCCCCAGGCACAAACCCAGATCGTAATGCACCACCTGACCATGGCCCTCAACTCAGTACCCCAGACATCTAGCCTCAGCACCAGCAGATCAGGCCAGCCATGCCCCTGTGCTCTTTTCCAAGCCCTAGGTTGTGTTTTCAGTCTTCTGTCCTCTGATGATTGACACCAAAGCTCCGCTGATGGGTTACACCTGAACTATACCAGAATATTTCTTGGCCCCCTGAGGCTATCCCACTTTCAGCACCCCCCGTTCACACCTAGATCTTAACACTCACACTGACCCACGTCCTCAACTCTGCTCCCCAGGTCACTCCTCTCAGGGTGGCCTATTGAGACTGACATGACCCTCAGCCCTAACCAAAACTTAGGTACATTTTCTGTCTTGTGTCCCAAGAATACAGGTACCAAAGCCCCACATAAGTGGGACCCCTGAGAAATGCCAGAGGACTCTGTCTTCAACCCAGAAGGAAACAGTAGAATTGGAACTCTGCCAAGGACTGAGAGCAGGAGAAATCTGCCTTTCCCCCCATGGCCACCAACCTGGAGCCTGACTCAGACTGACCCATGTTCTCTACTCAGTCCCCGTGAGAGCTCTGCACAGCACCAGCAAATCAGGCCTGTCATGTTGCTGGGACCTAGCCCTAACCCTAGGTTGGGGTTTCATGCTCTGTCCCCAGAGGACTGGCACCCAAGTCCCACGGATGGGGACCCCTGAGCAATATTTGAGATCTCTGCCTGCCACCCAGAAGGAAACCATACCATTTGGGACTCTGCAAAGGATTCTGAGCAGGAGAAATCTGCCACGCACCACTGAGTTCACCCAGAGTCAGCAGCTGGACACAAACCTGAACCTGACACTTACTCTATCCATCCCTCTGTACTCAGCCCTCTGGATAGCTTGCCACACCACCATCAGATTGGGCCTGCCATGCTCCTAACCCCTAACTGAAGCTTAGTTTGTGTTCTGAGCATTCAGTTCCTAGGGGTCTGGCTCCCTACCCCACGGACTGGGGTCACCTTAGCCATACCACAGGACTCATCCTAACACACAGGAGGAAAGCGTGCCATGTAGACCTCTAGAAAGTATTCAAAGCAGGATAAAATGCCTGCCCATCTGAGCCTATACCAGCAAACCCCCAATTTCAGTGGCCTCTAGGTCACAAACCCTGTGCCTGACCAGAACCAGAACACTCATCCTTAATTCCAGCCTCTAGGAACCACACACACTGTCAGCTGTTTGGGCCTGCAATGTCCTTCGGCCCTAACTCTATCCCTAGCTTGGGTTCTCATGTCTCCGTCCCCTAAGGGTGGGCTCCAAAGCCCTAGGATTTGGGGATGCCTGAGCAATACCACAGGACTCAGCCTCACACCCAGATGGAAATCTTTCCATAATGGACTCCAGTAAGTATATAGGTCAGTATAAATATGAAGGCCCATCTGTTTCCATCCCAGTGAACTCCCACATTCAAGGGCTCATGGATTGAAACCCTGAGCCGGACACTCACCCTGACCCATGTCCTCAACTCAGCCCTCCAGGACGCTCACCACACGGTTGGCAATTCAGAACTTCCATTTTCCTAGGTCCTAACCCTAACCCTATTTGGAGTTCTGAGAGGTCCATCTGTAGAGGCCTGGATCCCAAGCCCCGGGTATTGGGAACACTGTAGCAAAACCAGAGGATCAGCCCGCCACACAAAAGGAAACTCCTTTTTTTACTCCAGACTGGATTCAGAGCATGAGACATCTGAATGCAAACCTGAAACAATGTCAGTGAACCTACACTTCCATCCACCCTCTGAAGACAATCCCTGAGCTTGATACACACCCTAAATCTCCATTGTATCTCAGACCTTGTGAAAATCTCCAAAGTTCTGGCTGATTGTATCTTCTAGGCTTCTGGGCCTTAATCCAACGGAAGGTCTAGACATGGGTGAAAATATGAACAGATATTTCTCCAATGATGACATGCATGTGACCAACAGATATATACATAAATGTTCTATATCACATGGCTTCTGGGAAATGCAAATCTAAACCACATTGAGGTGTCCTATCACACCAGGCAGAATGTCTAAAGTTAACAGGACATGAAACCACAAATATTGGTGAGGATGCAGAGAATGGAGAACCCTCCTACACTCCTGGTTGGAATGCAGACTGTTATATCCACTCTGGAAAACAGTACGGGGTTTCCTCAAGAAGTTAAAAGTAAAGTTACCCTAAAACACAGCAATTTCACTACAGGGCTTTTACCACAAAAATAGAGATGTAGGGGAAAGAACTGGCACCTGCACCCCAGTGTTCATCGCAACAATATCCACTCTAGATAAACGATGGAAAGAACCCAGATATCTATGGACAGAGGAATGGATAAAGAAGATGTGGTTCATATATTCAATGGAATATTCCTCAGCCACCAGAAAGGATGAATACTTACCATCACATCAACCTGGATGGGTCTGGAAGATATTATGCTGAGTAAAATATGTCAATGAAAGAAACACAATTATCATAGGGTTTCACTCATATGTGAAATATCAGAAACAGGGCAGAGAACCGTAGGCAAAGGAAGGGGAAACAGAATGGGAAGTCATCAGAGATGGGGAAAAAACCATGATAGACTCTTAACTATAGCAACCAACTGAGGGTTGCTGGATGGGGGGTGGGGGGGTAACTGGGGTGATGGGCATTAAGGAGGGCACGTGATGCAATACACATCTGATATATTATTTAACACTACATCTGAAAATAATGATGTATGATAAGTTGGCTCATTGAATTCAAATAAAAAATGAAAGAACTCAAATAAACTACCCTAACAATTTGTATGGAATCACAAAAGATACTGAACAACCAGCACAATGTTATGAAGAAAAACAAAGCTGGAGGCATCACAATTCCATATTTCAAATTATACTACAAAGCTGCATTCATCCTCACAGTATGGGACTGGCAAAAAAAAAAAAAATACACACAGTGACCAAGGAAACGGAATAGAAGCTCAGACATCAGCCCACAATCACGTGCCCAATTAATCTTCTGCAAAACAGGCAAAACTATTAAAAGGGAAAAGGACAGTTTCTACAACAAATGGTGTTGGGAAAACTGAACAGCTATGCACAAAACAATGAAATTAGACTGCTTTCTTACACCATATGGACAAATAAACTCAAAACAGTTTCAAGACCTCAATGTGAGACCTTAAATCATAAAAATCCTACAAGAGGGCACAGACAGTAACTTCTCTGACATGAACCATACATTTAATAGACATGCCTCCTAAGGCAAAGGAAACAAAAGCAAAAATAAACTACTAGAGCTCCATCAATATAAAAACTTACCGCACAGCAGAACAGCAATGAAAATGTAATAAATAGAATACAACGTACTTAATAGGAGAAGATGTTTGCAAATATCATGTGCAATAAAGGGGTAGTGTCCAAAATATGTAGAACTGATACAACGCAACAACCAAAAAACAAAAAATCCAATTAAAAAATAGACAGAAGACATGAACAGACATTGCTCCAAAGAAGACATACAGATGGCCAACAGTCACGTGAGAAGATGTTCACATCAGCCATCAACAGGAAAATCCAAATGAAAAGGTCCATGAGATATTACCTCATACTATCAGAATGGCTAACAGCACCAGCACAAGAAAACAAATGT